>NC_068988.1:93527604-93532468 GCF_001194135.2 Octopus bimaculoides
AGTGGTAGTAGTGGTGCTGGTGGCAGTGGTAGTGGTGGTTACAGTGATAGTTATGATCTGTTTGTGTGTGTGTGTGTGAAAGAGAGAGAGAGAGAGAGAGAGAGAGAGAGGAAGTATTGATAAGAAGGAGAGGCGAAGGGGAGTGAAAGAAAGAGTATGAGTGTCAAGGAGAGTGAGAGAGAGAGAGAGAGCGTTAGAAGAAAGACGGAGGGTGAAGGGAGAGGAAGAGAGAGGCAAGTTCACAGAGACAGAGACAGACAATGAGAGATACACGGGCACACGCACGCAGTGGGGGAGAGAAAGAAAGAGATACACCGATGCATCATACAGATGCACACGCACACATATAACCGATAGACATGCACATATACACACACAGAGATAAATACACACACAAGCACACGTGCGTGCACACACACATTCATGTACCCCGAGAATGAAAACGAGGTAAGAGACATGCGCTAAGAGGAACAAACGTGGCTGTGTTTCGAAGTTCGCTTCACAACCATAAACGTTCATTCGGAAGAAGAATCCATAATTGTTAAACTTGTTTTAAATTTTTAAAAATCGGTAAATATTTGATTTCTGTTCGTTGGTTATAAATAAATCGTATTTGATTGCATCCCCTTTTTTTTGTGGCAGCACCGGAGACCAAGAGAAATTAACCATAGAGTTTCAAGGGGTCACGCTAGCCCATGCCGACAAGTTCAAATATCTGGGCTTCATTGTTGACCAAATAAAGTCCAGCAACAAGGAAATGAGTGCAATACATGGAGCAGAAAAACCATCCCTGATTCCATTCAATATAAATGGTGAGACTGCATCTATAGCAAAAGCAGCAAGCTGAAACTTCTAAAAATTTGGTCAGTAGGGTTCTATGGGTGTGAAGCATAGACCCTAAGGATGAATAACACCAGGTAATTGAGGGCGTTCGATATGATGTACAGCAGGCAAGAACTACTGATCAGCTGGGCGGCTCATACAACACCCATGTAACCCTCCTGACCAGATTATCAGAAGTTCCAGCTTGATGCTTTTACTTAAGGTGTTGTCTCTTCATTTGTTTTGAGTGGAATCAAGGCTAATCTTCCTGCTTCAAGTGTTGAACTTCATATTCGAGTTCAAATCTGGTCGATACTAACTTAAACTTTTCACCCTCCTTGGTTCCCATAAAATGCGCACCAGTCATGTAATGGAGCCATTTCAATTGACTTAATCGCTCCCACCGTTTCGCCAGTCGAAAATATGTGCAACGGACAGAAAAGAACTCTTTTATTGGCGCTGGATTAAAGAACCAGTAGAGCACCCAACACATACGCGACTTAATTGTCGTTGTTGTAGTTATTGCTGTGGTTGCCATTGTTATTGTTATCACTGCTGTTGTTGCTGCTGCCTGAACGGAAGTTCGATGTTTCTATTTAAGATGAAGCAGTAGAACGGTTTCAACTAGAATTGACTCTTGAAATTCGAAACTTCTGAACTTGTTTATGAAGACTATCTTTGGCAAGTTTGGTAGAACAATTTGCATTGCTTACAGAATATAATTTCACGTCAAAAATGCTGCTCTATTGATACCTGCGATATTTAATTACAACGCTTTAGGCTCTAATTTTAAATTTCAACAAAGGTAACGTCACCATTCCTCCATTCTAGATCCTGCAATCAACTGTACCTTCCTCGAAAGTTTCGGTATTTGTGTAAAAATTATAAACTAGTTTATCTTTTTTGTTTCCAGATCATTATTTCAGTCTTTCTTGATTTTTCTGGGTTTTTTTTTGTTTTTTGCAAAAAAATTTGTAGCAATAAGAAATATCTTTTATCTTTTACTTGTTTCGCTCATTGGACAGCAGCCATGCAGGGTCACTACCGTGAAGGATTTAGTCAAACAAATCGGCCCAGTACTGATAATTATTCGATCAGTCAGTGCCGCTGAAACGCTAAGTTACGAGGACGTAAACAAACTAGTACTGGTTGTCAAGTGATAGCATGGGTTCAAGCACAAACACAAAGACACACACACACGCGCGCATATATATCTATATATCTACACACACACACACTGGGCCATTGTACCTTCACTTTTTATGGCGTAACCAGCAATGGAAAGGCAATGTCCATAATTATTTATCAAAACCACCGAAACTTTTGGAAGGAAATTATGCTGAAACCGAAGGCCTGGTTCGAATTCTTTCGACCGAAGGAACTCTGCTAAAAATGTTCAACGACTGGAGAATTTGTATTAAACCAGCGGAAACAAAGGCACTGAAATTCATTGACTGTAACACATTCTTACAATCACGATAAGCCGGATTATCTTCTGTGGTTTTATTAGAAGAAACACATCTGTTTTATAAAGATAAAATTTTGTTTTAAAACTCGCAGGAAAAGTTATTGAAGCCATATACGCACCTGTTATTTTTATATTTGGACTCAGATGCAGGTATTGTTATGTAGTTAAGAGGCTCGCTTTGCAATACCGCGGTTTCAGGTTCAGTCCCATTGCACGGCAATTTGAGCAAGTGTCTTTTACAATAACCCAAGGCAGTTCAAGTATGAGACGTGCCAAAACGTCCCAATCTCTACCACGTTCATTCTGCTCTGGTTCATAGAGTAAAGAATCTTATTACTTCGGGTGCTTGAAGATAAATGCCGTGTATCGTTAGTTGGCATCCCTAAGGACCTAATCTATATTCCAGGGACCTGCTTTTCTGCCAGTTTTTTTCCTTTAATATGAACGATTCGCAAATTTTATTAAAAATTATACATTTTGTCTTTTAATATGTTCAATTAAAAAACTGAGATAAGATAGTTTGTTAAAACAGTTAAAGTAAAATACTTTAAAGCAATATTTTATATGTGATTAATTAGTCGCGTGTTGTTGCTGTTGTTGTTGTTTGTGTAGCCCCAGGATAGCTTTGATCGAGCAGATCTATGGCACCCAGGAAATCTCCACCGAACGACTAAGCGCGACAAGTTGTGAGCTGTTTATTACATTGCCACGATGGCTGCAACATAGGGATAATGACTTTGAATTAGTTTAGAAGTTAGGGGAAAAGGCAGAAAGATTGAGTTAGCATTTCCCTGAGCCCCACTGCAATTTCGAGCATATTCAATAATTTAACTCGGAACCTTGGTGCCACTAAATTAAGGTAATACGAGACAGCTAACGCAGTCAGTAAAGCTACTCGACTAGACTCTGTTTCTAATCTCTTCGTTGAAGAAGCCTGCTGTTTGAGTTTAGCGTGTGAAAGAAAGCGAAAACTATTAACCATTAGAATCAAAACCTTATACCACGGACATTTTCCATTTTGTAAGAATGGCTCACATATACATAAGGAAAATATGTGCAATTCATATCAATTGCAGGGTTTATAATCATATGCGAAACCACAATGCTATCCACGCCAATATCAATAATTCTTAAGGCGGCGAGCTAGCAAAATCTTTAGCACGCCGGACGAAATACTTAGCGGCATTTCGTCCGTCTTTACGTTCAGAGTTTAAATTCCGCCGAGGTCGACTTTACCTTTCATCCTTTCGCACTGGGGGTTGATGTAAACGACTTTACTCCACTCCCCAAAATATTTCAGGCCTAGTTCTTTCTAATTTTGGCACAACGCCAGCAATTCTGAAAAGGATGGGCAAGTCGATTACATCGACTCCTGTGCTCCATTAATACTTTATTTTATCGACGCTGGAAGGATAAAAGACAAAGTCGAATTCGGCGGGATTTGAACTCAGAACGTAGCGACAGGTGAAATACCGCTAAGCATTTCGCCCGGTGTGCTAACGATTCTGCCAGCTCGCCGCCATAGTGTTTACTTTTATCAATATGATGACAAATAGAATCGAATCCGACAGACTGAGAATTCCGAATATAAGGAAATAAAATCAAATAGTTGATCGGTACCTCTTTGAATACTTTGTATGCCTCAACGAAATAACAACCAAGGAAATGGAATGAAATATTTTATCGGATTTTCCACAGATTATTTGTCATCCACCGACGCCTCTTTCTTAAAAACATCATTTTTCTCTTACTGAGAAGGTACTAAGAATGCCGTTGATCTCATTATCTTATTGAAAATTAGTGAAGGTAAATGGTTAGGGGTTTCATCTCACGATCGTGGGGTTGTCAGTTCTATTCTCGGCGGGGCATTCTAGCCTTGAGCAAGACACTCTATTTCACGTTGCTCCAGTCCATTCATCTCGCAGAAATAAATTGTACCCGTAATTGAAAGGGCCAGCCTTATCACACTCTCTGTCACGCTGTATCTCCCCGAAAACTACGTTAAGAGTACGCGTGTCTGTGGAGTGTCTCCGTCACGTGCACGATAATCTCACGAGCAGGCTGTTCGGGTGAGAGGGTCAACTGGACGCTCATCGTCATAACTGACGGAGATCCAGACCAGTTGTTACAACACTGGTATACGCAGAAGCATACATATAAAAGGAGTGGTGTGGTTTTAGTGTTAGCAGTGGTATGGATGCCGTTACTCTTGTGCAGAGAGTTAGAAGGAAAGAATGTGGAGTATACAATAAAACAAAAGGTATTAGAGAGGTGATGTGATAAAATAACAGAGGTATTATACGGTGTGAGAGAATGGGAATGAACGAGAGACAAAGAGAGATATATAGATAGATGAATAGAAAGTGTGTGTGTGTGTGTGTGTGTGAGAGAGAGAGAGAGAGAGAGCGAGGGAGAATTAAGTAGGAGAGACACAGAGAGATAGAAAGAGATAGAGGGAGAATATGTGCATGTTATCAAAGTGCGTGTGTTGTGTTGGAGACATTAGGGAAATCTGGAGTTAGATTTTCAAAGAGTGAAAGAATTGAGGGAAATATACAAATATATATATATATA
>NC_068988.1:93532835-93536192 GCF_001194135.2 Octopus bimaculoides
CCCCACACACACACGCACACACACACATATATATAGATAGATACATACATACATAATCATAGACAGATGCGTCATCCATGCATACACACACACACACACATATACATATATAAATATATGTATAAATATATATGGAGAGAGAGAGAGAGAGAGAGAGGGGGGAGAGTGAGAGAAAGAGGTAGATCTATAGATAGATTGATAAACAGACAGAGAGAAAATAAAACGAAAATTGTGAGTCAATCACTGCAAGGAAGAGTTGAGGAAAATAAAAATAAGAAAATCTGAAGCCAGATGAAAAGGAACGCAATAATGGAGAAAAAATAAACTGACAGAAAGAAAAACCCCAAAGCCCATAGTTTTTTCGTGGATTCTAGACAAGTATGTATGTGTGTATGTGTTTGAATATATTTTTATGTGTGTAGTTATGTATACGTGCATTTGTGTACGTATGTGTGCATTTATGCATGTATATATACACATAATGCATATATATACATATATACACATATATATTCGAATCTATGTTTATGTGTCAAAATATGTGTGAATGTTCAACACAAACGCATGTGTACATAGAAAAAAAAAATGTACATACATAATATTTGAACAAGATTTTAACTTATCTTCGTTAAAAATGCCATCCGTTTCGCATAACGGTGGGCGGCCGCGGGATGTTGACAACTGACATTTTACACGTAACCTTCCGACTGTGTGAGATCGATACGCAGGAGTGCACGTGTTTCAGATACTGGAGGCCCCACCCTTTGCCTCGGGTTACAGTTGCTGATTGCTATCAGCAAAGAAACAGGTGTTACGCCCACGGAGTTGGAGTAAATATTGTGAATGAGAAAAATAGCGTTGCGTGTACGTATGTATTTATGGTTGTATGCATGTGTATGTATGTATGCGTGTGTACATGCATGTATGTATGTTTGTATGTATATATGCATGTATGTATGTATGTATATGTATATGATGTGAGTGTATGTTTGTATCTATATAAGTACGTATATATGTATTTATGTGTATATGTTTTGTACGTGTTTTATGTATGTGTGTATGCAAGCAAGTATGTGTGATTGTGTGTATGTATGTGTGTATGAATGTACGCACGTATGTATGCATGTATGTATGTGCGTATGTATGTGCAGATCAAATCTTATATATACGACAATTGTTTGTTTTGGGGGGTGTGCACGTGTAGTCACAATTTTATTAGTGTCACCATGCGAGAGAAAACGAAAATCCATACACATTTTGAAGGTGTTACTCTTTTATTCGAATGTGGACATTCATCCAGTCGATACTCATTGTCAACAAAACTGCAATAGCGTCAATGCATGTATTGAGTCCTTCATTCAATGAGTGTTTTCGGTTTTTATCTATTTAGAAGCATTTACATGCATAGACGATATATATATATATATATATATATATATATATATATTGGTGCATAGGTGTATACACACAAACACGTTATAATAATCCGTTAGGAACGTGGTAGAGGACAGTATAATGCTCGTCCACCTCAGAATTAGCCAGTACTATCCGGGAGTATTATTATATACGTCCTCACCTGAGGAAACACAACTAGATCTCATTATGCAAACAAACAGTTGCAAAATCAAATACCTGTATTTTTGGAGGACTACGGTGTGTCGAAACAATTGTAGCGAATAATAAATAAATGTCCAATCGTACTCCTTCTTGACTCCAATTTCTGAAGGAATATATAAAATATCCTGGAAACAGCTGTAAGACCTTTTCTTTATAAATGTTCTGAAAACTATTTACAGCCTTGGATTTTCTTTTATCTCATTCTATCAATTTATATATATGCATGCTAATACATGACCCACGTTGGACTCCTCTTTCGCCACAACTTTCTCTCACTCTTTCCTCTTCCATCTAGCAGCTCACCTATGACGGACCGGCGCCCTGTCCAGGTGGGAAACCTATACGCCAATGAAACTGGGAAACCGGCTCTTATGAGCCAGGCATGGCTCGAGAAATAATAAACAACAACAGGTTCCCTGGCTACTGGAGGTAATGTCAAACAATTCTCGTGATGGTGACGGGTATTGAACAAGAAACACGTATCCAATACTGTCCTCGTTATCTTTACGCCGTTAGTTTGTCCTTTTCATTGAGGGCATGTCAACTTTGAAGAAAATTCTTGATTTTCGATATCATCTCTCCCGCTCATCTGGAGCCATGACACGTCCGCCAGAGACGAAGATAATTTTATAAAACGAATCATTTGTTGTATATATTTGTGTGTGTGTGTTTAAAAAGAAGTTTTTATAAAACTTTCTTGATACAGTCACAATATTTAAAGAAAGATATTCTTACAATAATTATCATTGACTGTTTAAATAAAAATCTTGTAAAAACAGAATGACACGAACTTTTTGGAAGGGGAAGCTTTCAGGTTCGTGTCACTTACTTATTTTCAAATACTTTTATGATTAATAATTTTTATTTAAATTCTTTTTTGTTCGACGATACACACACACACACACACACACACACACACACACACACACACACACACACACAGTATCAAGGCGGTGCCCCAGCATGGCCGCTGTCAAATGACTGAAGCAAGTAAAAGATAAAAGATATATTTCCTTAACGATAATGATTTCATCAGTTACAACAACATTTCCTTGCTGCAAAGACGCGCCAAAGAAAAAGAAGAGTAAAGAAGATGATTAAATTTCATGTGTGACACTATGAAGTCATGTGCAATGATGAATCCGAATAGAAGTTGTCTAAACAGTTGGTGCATGTGTAGCTAGGGAAATATGAAAAATCACAAAAAAAAAAAGACTCCACCGTGTTGCTTATGCATTTGTGTGTGTATGTGTGTAGGTGTGTATTAGTCCATCTTTGTTTTTGACTCCACCACCTTCGCTTGATAAACAATGTTGGTTTGTTTACGTCACCGCAACTTAGCTTTTCGGTATTACAGCCCCATAGGCTAACACAAAACAATTACAAGGCTTTATTATAGGTAATAAGGTCGATTTCTTCGATTAAATACTTCAATGTAGTGCCCCAGCATGGCCAAAGCCCATAGACTGAAACAAGTAAAAGATTATATATGCCTTAACTTCTTTTAATTTTTTTATTTTATATACATATATTTTCACTTTTTCCTTTTTTAATTGTGTGTGTACGTGTGTGAGTATATCTATATGCATGTACGTGAGTGTAAGACTGTGACCGGTGCATAAGTGCGACTTTCATGCACACGTCCCATTCATTTAATCGGATATGCATGTTTGTATATGTGCGGGTGTAGGTGTGTCATAGGAAGATGTATATGTATATGAATATATATATATATATATA
>NC_068988.1:93536408-93540364 GCF_001194135.2 Octopus bimaculoides
TATATATATATATATATATATATATATATATTTCCTGATTGCTGCCATAGTAACGAAGCCAAATCAGGCAGAGTAAAGCCGCTAGGCAAAGATTGACCATGAACTCTGCTGTGCACGCGCACTAAGTTTTAATGTTCTAGCTCACTTCCGCTGTTTACAGTGCTTGGAAGGAAGATGTGTAGCGTGTGATCGTCGCATTGACCACGACGAAGTTTAGTAGAGAATCTGCATCAAAATTTGCCAAAAGCTTGGCGATATCTGTTCAGAGACCTATGCAAAGTTTCCAAAAAATTTTCATCGTTCTTGACACAACCAAAATCTTGTGCAACTGAAACCCGAATGTCTTTTTGGTTAGCTGAAAGCACTTTGGGCACTGCTGGAAACAGCGTAAGTGCGCCAGAACGTTAAAACTTAGCTTTACTCTGCGTGCTTTAGCTTCGTTACAATGGCAACAGTCTAGACATTTCTTGATCAGACTCGTATATGTATGTGTATATGTATGTATGTATGCATGTCTGTGTGTGTTGTGTTGTTTGTGTAAAATGCGTATATATGATTATGTATAGTTATATAGATGTCTATATACATCTATAGAGTAGCGTGCGTAGACGTATATACTACATTCTTCTTTTCTCCCTCTTTTTCCTTCCCTATATATATAATACACACACACACACACACACACACACACACACACATATATATATATACGTACACACATCCGCGCGCACGCATAAACACAGACATATTTCTACACACATTACATATATATAACATAGAACATATGTATGCAAATGTATTTATAAGGCCATTATTGTGTATACACGTGTGTGTGTGTATATGTGTGTGTATACCATATATATGTGCGTGTATACCGTATGTATGTGTGTGTGTGTACGTGTGCGCCCTCGTAAATGTCTGTGTTTGTCTGTAAATGTTCTCCAAACATGCTGAGTGACCCCGAAAACAAGGCTGCGCCTTGTAGAAGATTAAACTTGAGGGACAAATCCAAACCAGACACAATTACTAGATATTTAGACTCGCCAGACCATAATAGACATAGAAATAGTATACAGCAGCGACATCTTGCTGTGTAAATACACAAACAGAACAAGTAAATAAACTTAGGAATACACATGAAGCACGTGTAGAAAATGGTCGGCAGTAACGAGCGAAGAAGAACAAACATGATCCTCTTGGTGGTCACTTGAACTCCTAGAAATAGCAGCAAAATCTCATATGTATTGTTAATCGTCTAAAATCGTGGGATTATGAGATGATCATGGCTCAAGTATTTTCGGTCAAAATCTGCTCGAGGAAAGCCCTTCTGTGGCTAACAAGCACGCGCGCGCGCGTTCTTAATCCCTCCCCCTCTCTCTCTCTCTCTCATACACACATACAAGTTCTCTCTTTCTCTCTATCTCTCTCGCACACAATACACACACGCACACTCTCTGACACACACCCGCTCTCTCTCCCACACACAATACACACACGCACTCTCTCTCGTACACACATACTCTCTCTCATGCACACACACTCTATCTCGTACACACACACACACACACTCTCTCTCGTACACACACACAGTCTCTCTCTCACACGCACACAATACACGCACACGCTCTCTCTCTCTCTTTCGTACACACACACACACACACACACACACACACACACACACACACACACACACACACACACACACACACACACACACACACACGCACGCACGCATACATATATGCATTCGTTTATCGTTTAACTTTTAGTTCGTTCAAGCCTTGAAGTGCTTTAATCAAACAAATCGACACAATTGCCTATAATTCTGTTAAGTCTTTTACTTTTCTATTGGTCTCTATTGGTTGTCACGTGGTATTGGATGGATGGGTGGGGGAAAACACGAAGACAAAGACACATATAGACATATACATATGTATATTTGTATACAAGTATATGAGTGTGTGCATATCTATGTGTGCCACGTGACCAGCTTTCTTTTCCGTCTCTACTCTTTACTGTTTTCTTCCTCCATGCTTCTCTAATTCCGTTTTTCTCTTCGTTCACCATTTTCTATCTGCCTCTCTTTCGCTTTTTCTCTCTCTCCCGTTGCTTACACGTGACCATCGTCTATCTTTCCTTTCCTCACGTGACCATTTTTCTTCTCCTGCGCGGACGTTCAAAGAACCAGACGTTTTCTTTCTCTTTTCTATTCCCTTTTCAAAGAGAATATTTCACCCAGCGTTCACTATTTTCTTCTCGTTCTGGTCTAACGACCTCCATGTTTGTTTTCGTTCGGTTTTCATGCATGTCTCCACTGTCCTGTTTTTGTTCCCAACTTTGACTCTCCATAAATCCCAAATATTATTTTGGAATGTATGAGAGCAACTGTCTTTGAAGATTCATATTGTCATTGAATGCTCGAAATGAGGAGTAGATAGACAGCCAATAACTGATGAAGGGTCGTTCTCTGTGTTTACTTGTTCTGTGTTCCATTTTTTCTCTCGTTGTTTGTGTATTTATCACATTTGTTTTTGTATTTCATGTTTTTTACACAGTTGGTGACGTCCTGTACCCATATATGCACATATATATAATTTATATTATTATTTAATTGAACGCCACGCATCCATTTCCAAGTGCAAAATCAAGAAAAAATTCAAAGATGTCCGCAAAATGCTTAGCGGTTCAGCAAAAGAGCCCGATAGAGTAAATACCAAACTTAAAAAAAGACATAAACATTGGAATCGAATTATCACGGCAGTACCCCAGCATGGCCGCAAACCAATGACTGAAACAAGAGAGCCAAGTATTGGTCTCCTTATCTTTTTTATTTTCTTTATTTTTGGCCGTTAAAGATTCTTATATCGTTAAAGATTTTTCACCAAATTTTCTCCAGAAAGGATATATTTTCCTATCACTGGGGATAGAAGATAGTAAACATTGACAAGTTCTTCATTCCTAAGAGAACTTTTGACAACTGCCAAAATGTTAGCATGATTCGTCTCGACTAGTATTGTCTCGGCTAACCTGACTTTACCGACATTTCAGACATCACAATGTCAAGAATAAAATAATAAATAAATACACAAAGAAAAAAGAAAAAAGAAAGAGAAAGACGAGGAGGAGGAATGAGAGGAGGCGGAAAACACCGACTTTTCTTGGGAAAGAATGATTTTAATAAAAGTTACAATTCATCAACAGTTGTCAACAGGTTTTATAATATTTTCGGTCGCATGTCTCTTGGATTACCTCTCTCTCTACACGTTATGTCTTCTCTCTCACTCCTTCACTCACTATTTGCAGCTTCCTCCTCCTTTTCTCCTTCCTCCCACCCTCCCTCACTTTGCTTTACTACGAATCCCCTTCCCTATCTGTCGGCTGACTTGCCCTGTGGAAGAACTATGGCTATCAGCCGTATCTTTAATGTTGTCGGTTCTAGCAACAGTTGCAGACGATAGTTCCCCAGATGTATATATGTGTTTTAGTATTGCCAACACTCTTCCCTCGGATAACACTGCTTGATTTTCATCTGACACTGTTATATTCCAGCACTGCCAGGAATGTTGGCATTCGTTGAATGCAGACGTCGCACTTCAACGATGAAAACGCTGAGATATGGCGTTGATTTTTTTCCATTGCTTCCTATCTTTTCTTTCTCATCTCAAATCTAATCGCTGCCATCAAAATCCTCAATTCACATCAGCCCTGAAAAACGCAAACATTACATACATACATGTATATGTGTGTGTGTGTGTGTGTATGTGTGTGTGTGTGTGTATGTATATGTACGTATGTATGTGTATGAGTATGATTATTCGTGAGCCCTAGGACTTACCAGACCAGTTACTCGGCTTCCATGGATTAAATGACATTACAACATTCCTCTTTGAACGGGACAACAGTCCGTTGTAGAAATCAAGGCCAGAAACTTTGAGGGGACAGGGAAAGTTGATTAC
>NC_068988.1:93541116-93544397 GCF_001194135.2 Octopus bimaculoides
ATATCCATCCATCCATCCATCCATCCATCCATCCATCCATCCATCCATCCATACATACATACATACATACATAAACATATGTGTGTGTGAGTGATAAAACTGGTTTTCTTTTAAATTTGAGGACTTCTCCTTCCCATTTTGTTTTGTCCAACACACCCCTTATTGAAAATCACTGAAACATGCACTCACAATTGTTAATCCGCCAATGCTGCCGATCTCCATGCCGTGCCAGCCGAAGGGATTAAACTCTTATGAAGTGAACCAACAAAACAGTTTCAACATGAATACAATATTGAATACGAAATAAGTTGAAGCTTTGAACGAACATAAATTAACATCCATTAGAAATGTGAAAAATATATGTTTTTAATTATGTTAATTATTTTAATTATTTAGTCATGCTACATAATTAAGGTGGCGCCCATACCCTTGGCAGGCCCTCCCACATTGGTGGGGTCAATACGGTGACTGTTTAGTTTGAACTACTGTAAGTTGATGCCTGCCTGAGCAGATCGGAAATTTTAGTGTGTTGCAGTTCTGGAAAAAGTTAGAAAATCTTGCAGCAGACGGATTTTGGCAGAGGTAATATGCATTAACCTGCTAATTTAGAGGAAAAGCTGCATTTATTGCGTTCTTGGTTATCATTGTTCTCTGTATTCTATGTTCGAATCCAGCCAAGATCAACATTGTTTATCATCCTCTTGACTTCGATAAGACAAGGTGTCAGTCCAGCGCGGCAGATTAACAGAATTGTTAATTTCACATCAGATAAGATGTGGATTTTGTTCCGGATTTTTACGTTCTGATTTCTTGGGTGGCAGAGTTAATCCGTAGCTTAGTTTAATACCACCACCACCATCAACAATCACCCCACCACCAGTATCATCACCATCATTACCACAAAAGCCAACATCACCACCAAAACAATACCACCGCCACCACTAACAACAATAACTGATCCGGGATGTCTTTAAGCGGTGTTAACTCTCTTGCAAAATAAAGGCTTGTGGCCTAGTGGTTAGGGTGTTGCAATCACAATCGAAAGATCGAGGTTTCAATTCACAGAGCGGGCGGCACGTTGTGATCTTGAGTAAAACCCTTCATTTCCCGTTGTTCCAGTTTACTCAGCTGTGAATGAGTAGACCCTGCAATGGGTTGGTGTCTCATTCAGTGAGATGCTGTGATCTCAGTCACTTGTACACCACTGAAACTGGAGAATCGGCCCCTTGAGTCCTAAAACTCACGACAATAGTGTCGAGTTGTTGTAGTTGTTGTTGTTGTTGATGACGACGACGACGATGATGATGATGAGGATGATGATGACGATGGTGACGATGTCTCTTTGCAAGCATCCAGACATATCTCTTGTTTGAATATAACTTCCTTATTTCCCCTTACTTCTTTCGTAGATCCTGAAAACACAAAAGGGCCCTGGATGCTGCTTTTCACCCCCGAAAAAAAAAAAATTAAAAGTGGGGCGCAGGAACTACGTGTTAGACTCATGACCCAGAGGCTAGATCAAAATTACACTCTGCTAATTAGAGCTACTACTACTACTACTACTACTACTACTACTACTACTACTACTACTGCTGCTGCTGCTGCTGCTAAGCTAAAGGAATAGTGTCAGAATATTAAATATTTATTTTTCGTCTTTTGTGCTTTTCTTTCAAATCCACCAAAAACTCAAGCTGCTGCTTTTTTTCTTTTTTGTTATTATTATATTTTAGATCTCACTCCCACGTAGTCAATCCATTCCATACCTGTAATATCTCATGCTATTTTAATCCTTAATGTCTCGACCTCAGGAGAAATTGTTATTATTTGCATTATTTTGGCATAAATAAATATAAAGTCTATATCAACATCAAAATTAAATTAAGTGAATCAAAGCGTTTATAATTGTAATTAAATAATGTCATTTTATGACCGTAAGGGTGAACAAAATGAACCAAAAACATAGAAAAGAGTTTTTAATCAAAATATTTCGGCATTCGTCGTGTTCAGAGCTAAGGAGGGTGGAGGGATAGCTCTTAATTACGCAATGTCTTGCACACTCTTAATACGTTCAGGCAAATTCGAACGTGAATATACTAATCGCTGGTGTGATTCATCACAGAAGAATACCTTCAAGACGAATGTTTGATCATTTCATACTAGATTCATTACAATAAAGGGACTCCAGAACACCCGGTGTTTCAACATCATTGTGTCTTGTCAGCCAAAGGTACCTCAGGTTAAAAAAATCTATGTGTTAGAAGTTCTTGTCTATAACTTCAGCAAACAGTTTAATTGCTGATGCATGCTGATATCTCGAAACGGCCGATAAATCCAGCTCTATATTTAAGAGATGAGGAATTAGGTACATTATTTACATTATTTACATTTGACGGATATTTGTACTCATCTTGTTTGTTGTTAACACGTTTCGGCTGATATACCCTCCAGCCTTTATCAGGTGTCTTGGGGAAATTTCGAACCTGGGTTCTCATTCCTAAGGTATTTTCGATGTTGTTATTATTATTATTATTGTTATTATTATTATTATTATTATTATTATTATTATTATTCAGGTTACCACTACGCCATATGCTCACGGACATATGGCGTACTGCTTAAGAGCGCTGGCTACTAACCCCAAGATTCCGAGTTTGATTCCAGGCAGTGACCTGAATAATCTCAACACCGGTTGTCAAACGGTGCGGAATGGACAGACACAGACACACTCGATGAGCTTCCACACAGTTTCTGTCTGCTAAATTCCCTCACAAGGCATCGGTTAGTCCGGGGTCTATTGTAGAAGAAACCTGGTCAAGGTGCCGCACAGTGGGACTGAAACCGAAACCACATGGCTGCAAAGCAAATTCCTTAAACACACATGCCGTGCCTGGGTTTGCTTTCTTTATATCTTGATTTCAAATCTTGGCACAAAGCTAGCAATTTCGGGCAGAAGATAAGACCCCGGTGTTCAAATGACACTTATTTTATCAGCCCCGAAGGGATGAAAGGCGAAGTCGACCTCGGTAGAATTTGAACTCAGAAAATAAAGACGGACGAAATACCACAAAGCATTTTCTCCGGCGTGATAACTATTCTGCCAGCTAGCCGCCTTCTGTTCTATATATATTTTTTTAAAAAATGGAAAGACAAACTGCAATTTTAATGCGACAGATATCAGTAAAACGCTGATCAACGCAATTCAAAGATAGTAAAAATATTTTTCGAAGCCTTTTAATAGAACTAAAACCAGCTGTAAACAGCAACGAAGCCCCAACTCCTTG
>NC_068988.1:93544407-93547194 GCF_001194135.2 Octopus bimaculoides
CATTATTTTACCGTTTTCACTCCCCAAAGTTTCTTGTACGATAAAAACGAAATAAAACAAAATAAAATAAAAATAAAACAAAACTACATTTAAAATCGGAGCCCTCACTTTATTTTCTATTGACGGTGAAGAAATTGGCTGAAGTGGATGAGTGGAGACTTCAAAGTTGTCTTCACACGTGATTTGAATTAGCTCTTATTTTGTGCTCTTCTTCCAAACTGACGAAACACCTGTTTCCAATGATACGTAAAATTTCATCCCCACCCCCCCACGCTCAACACAAATCTTACAAAGAATTGCTTTTCTCTTCCACTTCTTTCTTGGTAATCTCCGTATTTGGGAAATATCTCCTGCAAGCCCACATGTCGTTCATGCAACAGTTCCTATTTTAATTGAAATTCCATGGTTCTGTTTGTAGTGGACAGATTCAGTGTTGCTTTTCCACCGTTGGATATAAGAACCGTTGGATTCCGTTAATAAAAAAGTTATGCGTTTGTTCTCCTCGCGTTCAATAAAAAGAAAGTATAACATGTATTTCGAAACACTTACCTAATCGTCCATTAAGGAGACATTAAGAAGAGAAGTGCTTAAGTAGAGTGTCGTGGAAGAATTAGTTGAAGAGTCAAAGAGAATCAATCGTAAAACTAATGGATTCATTCCAAATTAATTTGCTGGTCAATATTGCGTAGAGTAAGTTAGTGGAGACTGTTTTAGACACGGAACATGGTAACTGATCACGGAAAATTCTTCCATGTAAGCATCGTCATCGTTGTCGTCGTCATTGCTGTTATGTCATCATCATCATCATCATCATCATCGATAATAGCATAGTAGTTACCCAACAAAATAAGCCGACCAAGCCAATATAAATTCCTGGCGTGATATTTTTTTTCATTTATTTACCCAAACATATTTTCTTCTACCCCACCACGACCCCCACCCCCCGATTAAATCCGTTCCAAACCATCAGGTGTCTCTTTTATAAAACATTATACTCTCTTCTCTTGTTAAAGTGCCGCGCAGATGGAAGATACACGGCGCCTTTGTAACTTGTAATATTTTCTTCATAGTCTTAGGCCTTAAGTATGAATCTTATCTGCGAGACTGAATTAAATTACAATAGACTTACTTGGAAATACTTCAGATGCAGCACATGGCTTTAGAAGTAATTATTTATCATAATTATTGCTGAAAAAACTTTGAAGAATGTTGGAGAAAGGTATTTTAATTCTTGTAAGTTATTCAAGGGAAGTATGGGCTCACACTTCATGAGGGCTCTACGCAAACGCATACATAGATACGTTCATATATGCACACACTTATTCCTGCATACACATACGCACAAGTGGTAGGACCAATTGAGTTACATTGTTAATATTTGTATATTTCTAAGGCGGTGGGAGCTGGCAGAATCGTTAGCACGCCGGGTGAAATGCTTAGCGGTATTTCGTCTGCCTTTATGTTCTAAGTTCAAATTCCGCCGAGGTCGACTTTACCTTTCATCCTTTCGGGGTCGATTAAATAAGTACCAGTTACGCACTGGGGGTCGATATAATCGACTTAATCCCTTTGTCTGTCCTTGTTTGTCCCCTCTATCTTTAGTCCCTTGTGAGCAATAAAGAAATAAGAAATGTTAGCATGCCGGGCGAAATGCTTAACAGTATTTCGTCTGTCTTTACGTTCTGAGTTCAAATTCCGCTGAGGTCGACTTTGCCTTTCATCCTTTCGAGGTCGATAAATTAAGTACCAGTTGGTAACTGGGGTCGATCTAATCGACTGGCTCCCTCACCCAAAATTTCTGGCTTTGTGCCTTGAGTAGAAAAGAATATTTCTGAGTTCAAATTCAACCTCAGTGGTAATCTGAAATATTAGAAATTTCCACTACCAGTGGCCTAGCGTGTAAAAACTTTAGTCAATAGACTTTATATTATTCATATAAATACAGTGTACATTTAAACGCATAAGAGGTATCCATCATAAGACTACCTGCACGCTAGAGAGGACAGTTAAATTCCAAACCACTATTAAGGATAAAATTTCGAAGAGAATGTAAATGTCTTTACATTTCACTCCCTTCGAAATTTTAGATAGATAGATAGATAGATGCGCGCGTGCGAGCACACACACATACGATTTTTGTTGTTGCTGAGGTTGTCATTTACTGCTCTACAAGATAAGGTCGAGGGACGATTAAACGGTAACTGTTAATTTCATCAGTCTCAACTGGCCGATCACTTTCTATACAGTATCGAGACTGTAATTAGTCAATTTAACGCCTGGAAGGCTTGCTTTATAAACAGGACGGCATGAGATTTTTAGCCGACTAATAAATTTAATCTGAATTAGTTAGATACTTGGTTAATGCAGAAAGCTGCCAATTTCAAGTCGGCTGAGTAAACGAATGAAATTAGAAGCCAAGTTGTTTGTAAAAGACCACAGAATCGTTGTCATATTGTGTATAAATAGAGCGACTGCCTTTGCTAAAGCGTTGGCGCCTTCGACCCGGAGAAGAATAAACATGGATTATCTCTCCATGAAAACATGTCAAAGAGGATGCAGTTTTATTTCTCTTTCACCCGTTTTAATCTCTCTCTCTCGCTCCTCTCTCTCTCTCTCTCTCTTTCTCCTTCTATCTCTTTCTCCTTCTATCTCTTTCTCTTCCCCATCTCTCTATCTATTTCACCGAGTCTCTATTTACCACAAGATTTACGTAAGCATGTGTATATAAGTGGGCGTATGTATGTGTGTGTGTGTGCACACACACACACATACATATATATATATATA
>NC_068988.1:93547618-93550088 GCF_001194135.2 Octopus bimaculoides
CGTCTACCAAATCCACTCAAAAAGATCTGGTCGGCCCGAGGCTACAGTAGAAGAGACCTGCCCAAGGTGCCACGCAGTGGGATTGAACCCGGAACCATGTGGCTGGTAAGCAAGCTATTCACCACACAATCACTCCGAAGACAGGTGGTGTAAACAACAAATGGTTGTATTAGTTTAACGCTCAGGAAGGTGAGAAAGCCTTTTTATATTTCGGGCCTACGCTCTTCAACAGAAAAGAACATGAGGAAATAAACATTTGCATCTATTAACACTGCAGGTCTTGGCTTGAGGGAGATTTTGTTGCTATTTCTATCGGGTTGGGTGACTATGCAGAAGTTTCTTGCTTGGCTGCAGTTATGGAATTAGAAATACAAAATATTAAATAACAATTGAAACTATTTCCATGTCATTCCGACCCAGATTATGTTTGGGCATCTCATTGTCTCATTTGTAACTCTTTCTCTCTTACTCTCTCTTTCTCTCTCTCTCTCTCTCTCTCTCTCTCTCTCTCTCTCTCTCTCTCTCTCTCTCTCTCTCTCTTACTCTATCTCCCTTTGTGTGTATGTGCGCGCGTGTGTAGGAAATGAATCATCTCATCGCCTCTTGTCTAGTTTTGTTCTTATCTCTTCTCATTGTTTTCTTTTTGTTTCATCTCACCATGTTACATAATAATAATAATAATAATAATAATAATAATAATGGCGATGATGATGATGATGATAAGGATGACGATGATGTAATCTAATATATATGTAGCGATATATATGCGAAGATGGATTTTGAAATGCAAACATTAATAAAGTTAAAACAAATATATTTTTTTTCTTTAATAAAACACACATACACACAGACACGCGCGCGCGCACACACACACACAAACTCACACGCGTACACACATACAAACACACACGCGCACACACACACACACGCGCACACACACACACGCACACACACACACACACACACACACACACACATACAGGGTGGTTGAAAAGTAAGCAGGCATTAAAAATTGGTAATAAAATCCATATTCCTTTTACAAATTTATTGAAACAAATGATACATGTTCTTTATTACATAGGGAAATGTAAGTGTATCTTCATATTTCAACGTAAGCACTGGTGGCGTCAACCAGTTTCCTCAAACAGCCAGGGGTTAAATGAACAATCTTCTGAACGACGTTGTCTGGGATATCATTGAGAACCTCCTCAATCCGTGTCTCCAAGTTCCCCCAGTGTGCGAGGTTTTGTCTTGTACACCTCTTTTGTGTAACCCCAGAGGTAAAAATCACATGGAGTGAGATCTGGGCTTCTTTGAGGCCATTCCGTATTCCATTCTGCGGTCCCAGTCTTCAGGTTTTAGCTCCTGCACGTAATGGGGTTTCCACGGACGAAAATTCAATTTTGATGCAACACCGTACGCATTGTGTCTTGTTAGTCCACTTTCACGAGCTACTTGACATGTTGATTTTTGTGGGCTGCGATTAAACATTTCCTGTTGCCACGTTCTCCGCTGATCGGGATGTAGCTGGACGGCCACTTCTTGTATAGTTCATAGAGTCCGTGGTCATCAGCTTTGCATGATAACTTTTTATTGTCTCCGGACGTAGTGTTCCATGCACGCCAACATCTCTGAGCTAAAACAATGGTATTCCACACTTCACAGCGTGCTGCTATCTTAACTCGTTCCTGAACAGTTAAGCGACCGGTCACCTGGAAAATAAGAAATAAGAAATAAGACAGTAAGAAAATAAGAGATCCCCATTAGTGTTGTCTGTTTAAAAAATGTTTTGCTTTGACTTCAGGGATATTATAAATTCTATAAACAGTTTTTAATGCCTAGTTACTTTCCACCCACCATGTATAATTATATATATATATATATATATATATATATATATATATATATATATATATATATATATACACACGACGTGCTTCATTTAGTTTCCGTCTACCTGTTCCACTTTGGTCTGCCCTAGGCTATAGTAGAAGAAACTTGCCCAAGGTACCACGCAGTGGGACTGAACGTAGAACCATGTGGCTGGAAACCAAGCTTCTTGCCAAACAAAAGAAAACAACTATGGCAAAGTGAGGCTAAGTCTGCAGATACTACAATCTGAACATAACTTTAGATGTATACCTGCTATTATTGGGGGCATTTGGTTATGTAACTGCATCAGCACCAGCGTTTGAGATGCTGGGTTTCACAAACCCAGAAAGGACACGGCTAATTAAGACATTACAATCAGGGGCCATTAATAGCGCTTTGAAAACATGTAATGCATTCCAGAAGCTTAACCTGCAGCGTGTACATTTGAAACGATGCAAACACATGTAACTCATAGCTTAAAGGATACAGAACCACATGCAATGATGTACAGCCATGCACACATAAAAGTATGTTGATGTACTTGTATACATATATATATATATATATATATATATATATATATATATATATATATATA
>NC_068988.1:93551525-93556613 GCF_001194135.2 Octopus bimaculoides
TATATATATATATATATATGTATGTATGTATGTATAAATTGGCCCACCGTCGATTACGATGACGAGTGTTCTAGTTGATCCAATCAAAGAAAACCCTGCCCTGGAAGTTACCCGGATGCATACCCTTAACATAGTTCTCAGGGAGACTCAGCAAGGTACAGAATATGAGAACGCCGGAATTTGAACTCAGAACGTAAAGACAGACGAAATACCGCTAAGCATTCCGCCCTGCGCGCTAACGTTTCTTATTTCTTTATTGCCCACAAGGGGCTAAACATAGAGGGGACAAACAAGGACAGAAAAAGGGATAAAGTTGATTATATCGACCCCAGTGCGTAACTGGTTCTTAATTTATCGACCCCGAAAGGATGAAAGTGAAAGTGACCTCGGCGGAATTTGAACTCAGAACGTAACGGCAGACGAAATACCACTAAGCATTTCGCCCGGCATGGTAACGTTTCTGCCAGCTCACCGCTTTAAGTTGCCAAAATATTGCAAAACTTTTGATTCGATCTAGTGCCATACAAAACAGAAATTTACGGACCCCACCCCTACAACATCCCACCTTTACCTTATATATTCTTCATGTATTGACCCCTATAAGCAAGGTGGCGAATTAATAGAAACGCGAAAGAAACAGACTGTCTGTTTTGTGGTATTTCTAACGGCTTTCTGCACTCGAGATTGAAATTTTAGCGTGGTCCACTTCCACTTCATGCTTTCTGGGAGGTTAAATAAAGATACAAACCAGTTAAGTACCCAGGAAGATTCTAGGTTTTCTTCTCCCTCTTTTCCTCCCACCCTGGCTTTCTCTCACTCCCCTGCCACAAAAGCAAACACACCGTCACAACACGAAAGTTTCGGTGTAGTGGATAATTAGAGAGGATGAAAACGAGGAACATTTCAAAGACCAGAAGGGAATCATTCGGCCATGACACATAGCAGTCATTCTTGAAAGGAAATATTTCATTTGCTTACATCTTGTTCAAGTTCCTTTCTTTATTTCTTGTATAAAGTATTTTATTTGTAATATATTTATTGTTTTCACGTACATATGTATACACACACGCAAACACACACGTACACACACACACACATTCACACAAACACACACATTCAAATACACCCGCGCACACATACATAAACGCACATTCAAACGCGCGCATGCGTTCATACATTCACGCATATTTAATTATATGAAGTCTTCCTGCAAGGAAAGAGCTGGTTTCTAACTACGATACACAGCTCTATCGTTGGAATGTTGATAACAAAAACAATGTCCCATTTCGAAGTAGAGAAGAGTCTTGCATATTATTATTGTTCCGCGTACAGATTATATTTGTAATGTGCGTGTTGGCTGGTGGGTTTCTTTCTGATATATGCATGCATGTACGTATGTGTGGATGGTGGATAATAGGATTCTAAAGTAGCTGTTCAACTGTGAGCTGTGCACTGCAAAAGCGAACTCAATACTAACCACAAAATAGACACAAAGGCAGCATAAAAGACAACCTGAAGAAACTGCAAGTCAATGCAAAGAATTGAGAAGAATTAGCTTTGGAAAGCTCTGAATGGCAGAAGCGTATAAAGGAAGGTTGTAAAACCTTTGAAGAGGGTCGCTTTGAGCATGGAAGCCAAAGCTGCAATAACCGCTGGATAGATTCGGACGAAGCCTTCAGGCATGTTTGGTCTCATGACTGGCACGAGCTGATTAAGTTTTGGGATCAATCCGGTACTGCACAAGGATTCTTAATTATTATTTTTTTTTAAATTTAATTTTTTTTACTTAATTTTTGAGAGCGGTCGGGTTCATGTTTAGTATTCTTGTTTGTGAGAGCAGTCGAGTTTATTTCATATATTCTCATTTTAAAAGTCATCTCTGGCTAATCGTTGAGAGGACGTTGGTGTTGCCTTGGCAGAGGTTTGCGCTCTCTGAGTGCTCTTGTTAATATTATTTCTATTTTCTTCTTTAGATTTTACTTGTTTCAGTCACCGGACTGCGGCCATATTGGGGCATCCTCTCGATAGGTTTTGTAAAACAAATCAGTCCCAGTACTCTCTTTAAGAAGATGCACTCACAAGTCTTTGGTCGGCCCGTGGCTATAGCAGAAGACACCTAAGGTGCCACGCAATAGGACTGAACCCGGAACCATGTGGTTGTGAAGCAAACGTCTTACCACACAGCCTGCACCTGTTTATTGCAGTTTTCTGTTTTGTGAGTGCATTTGGTAGACGGAAACTGAAAAGAAGCCCACGATAGATAGATAGATAGATAGATGTGTGCATGCGTATGTGTGTGTGTGTATGTTTGTCTCCCTACAAGACTTGATAACCGATATTGGTGTGCTTACGTACCCGTGACTTCGCCTTTCGGCAAAAGACCGAGAGGTTGGGTAGTAGGCTTAAAAAAGTACAGGGGTCAATTCATTCGACTAAGAATTCTTCAAGGTGGTGCCCCAGTATGGCCCCGCAACCTAATAGCTGAAACAAGTAAACGAATAATGATGATGATGAAGAGAAGGAAGAAGACATGATAATGACGATGCTGATAAAGAGGATAAGAATGAATGGAGGAGGAAGAGGGGGTGTGCCGACGACGACGACGATGAAGAGGAGGTGGAAGATGAGGATGAATGTTAGTGGTGGTGGTGGTGGTGGTGGTGGTGGTGGTGGTGGACCATTTATGGAACCTTCCATTTCTTTTAATGCCCTCCATCCTACCATCTGAGACTTTAGCATGCTGTGCTAGACTCATGTCATCATCCTGAAGACATATTTAAATTAAGCAATGAATCAACAATTTACTTGCCAGGAATGTCTTCTATTATTTTAGTTTGTGTATTTGATTTCGCCCGGTTCCTTTAATGAGCGAGACAAACCACAGTGCCGGGCCGCACGGAATACCTTTCGCTCAAAAGAGCTGACATCTGCGTATTTATATGTACGTACGTACGTACGAATGTATGTATGTATGTATGTATGTATGTAGGTCATTATTTAGTTTATTTCAAGATTTCTTGCCAATAGAGAAAGAACCGGTTTCTAACCTAGATCCAAGGATCCTTCATCGGAATTTCAAAATCAACAACAGGGTATGTATGTATGTATGTATGTATGTATGTATGTATGTATGTATGTACGCATACATGCATGCATGTATGTATATATGCATGTATGTATGTATTTATGTATGTATGTATGTATGTATGTATGTAGGTAGGTAGGTAGGTAGATAGATGTGTATGTTTGTATTTATGTATGTATGAATGTATATAAGTATACGTACGCTTCTATTCAAGAATCTATGCATATGTATATATATGTATATATATATATATATATAAAGAGGTTTGTGTATGTACATATATATATATGTATATATGTATATATGTATGTGTTTATGCATGCATATCTGTACGTATGCATGTATGCATGTGCATGTGTGTTTGTGTGCGCATGTATGCATATATATATATATATATATATATATATATATATATATATATATATATATATATATAGACGGATGTGGATAGGTAGATGGGAGGGTGGGTTGGTTGGTATAAGTACAATATAGCTGAATGATTAAGGAGTTCGCTTCAGAAACACGATGTACCGAGTTCGTTCCTGTTGTGTATCGCGATTTTCGGGTTATTACACAGATATTGTTTTGAGCTGAGTGGGGGTACTAGATTCCCTTGTCCGAAAATATAAGGACATAGATCATGTCGTATAACCAGCTGGAGACGATGTCTGCTGAGGCTAAATTACAGCAACATTCGTCCTAAACCAGGACTGCCATGTTATGTTGGCAAACAATCTTTACTCCAAAGTACTGTTGCTGAATATCTCTCGTTGTGAGATTTAAAAATAGTAATTTTACAATAATTTTATGTAGAATTCTACAAAAAGAAATAAACAAAATAAGAAATAGAATAGCTGTAAACTTTTGCACAAAAAATAAACCTCAACGCATGTAAAACAAGATATGGGATCTTTAATCTATCAGAAGTTAATTGCTTTTTAAAGTCCGGCGTTCATGATTTTTATTAATTATAAAAATAATTAATGCAGCGTGTGGGCAGAATGCATATCGACATTTTGTCTTTCTTTACGCTCTCTCTAAGTACAAATGCCGCCGAGGTCGACTTCGCCGCTCACCCTTTCGGGGTCGGAGAAATAAGTACCAGTTGAACACGGAGGTCTCTGTAATCGAATAGCCCCGCCTCTCCTAAAAAATTTCAGGTCTTGTTCTTTTTGTTAAAAGGATTGATTATAACAATGGTCCCGATAATCTTTGTGAGAAATATACTATTATCACATTTCCATTGTAACCTATAAACTAATGGCTGAACTAAGGCAACAACAACAACAGCAACAACGACAACAGCAGCAGCAGTTACAAAAGCAACAACTCACGGGAATATGTTTTCTCTCGGTAAGCCCCAGCACGGTAATCAATGTGTGAAAATATTTCGACTCCTTCAAGGCAATGTTTACAGGTTTATTTATAAATATAGAGAGTTTTTATTGTCAACATTACACCACTGGGGTTCATGTCAGTTTTCTGTAAAAATACTGAAGGAATATACTGCTGTTAGACTCACATTTCATTGAACAGTTTTATGTAATTGACAAAGTTCGTGCGTATGTATACATGTGTTTGTACATACATACGAACATACATACATATAAACACATATATTCGCATATATATATAGATATACACAAGTATATGTATATATGCATATATATATATATATATATATATATATATATATATATATATATATATATATATACACACACGGATATATAACAATACATGTATGTGTGTGCATATGGGGATGTTTATGGTTGTATCTCTCTATATATGCTTGTATATAGACGTGTCAGGTATATAAATGCCCCCTTGTACACACACATGCCAACGTGTATATAGGCGTATACAAGTGACTGTATGTTAAAATACATCAGATCACCAAATAGATAAATCTTCAACCGCGCACACATACTCACTTAACAAATGTATGTGCGTGTGAATGTATGTACGTGTGTATATATATATATATATATATATATATATAT
>NC_068988.1:93557684-93558263 GCF_001194135.2 Octopus bimaculoides
ATATATATATATATATATATAGGGTGCGGTGAACAAACTGTCGTCTATATATATATAGTTGAAATTTACAGAAAAACGAAAGACGAAGACAGGTGTATAAACAACAAGCAGGTATATTAGTTTGACGCTCGGGAAGGTGAGAAAGTCTTTTACATTTCGAGTTTATGCTCTTCAACAGAAATGAATGCGAGGAAATAAACAGAGAGAGAATAAAAAAATAAACTTGTGGATGTAGCAGTCAATCATGGCATCATAAGATACAAAGGTAGCGATATTTGTAGAAGAGATGAAATAGAATGAAATAGAAAAAAAAAGTTTAAGATACGACAGAGTACAAGGCGGTTTAATTTTCTGTAATAAGTTGGATATAATTTTTTTTGATAGGTAGATAGTAGATAGGTAGATAGATAGACAGATCTATATATATATATATATACATTTCCATGAAGTGACTTATGTATCAATGTATCTATAGCTCGGTCGTAGATCATACAAAGAATATAAAGCTAGCGGAAATTCAAAGTTTCGTGAAAATTCTTCCAGGACTGTAGATATGTATATATATATATATATATATAT
>NC_068988.1:93564017-93565912 GCF_001194135.2 Octopus bimaculoides
TATATATATATATATATATATTTATAGTCTGAGTTTGTGTAAGCTCATGGGAATATTATTATTGGCAGAATCGGTAGAGTATCGTACAAAATGCTCTAAGATATTCCTGCACCACTTTGCGTTCTTAGTTCAAAAACCTCTGATGTCGAATTTGTTGTTCATCCTTTCTGGATCGATAACATAAGTATCGATCAAGTAATGGGGTCAGTACAATTGACTTCGTCCTCCTCTCAAATTTATTGGCCTTTTTCCAAAATAAGAATCGTCACGTAGCAGAATCGTTTGTACGCCGGACAAAATGGTTAGCGGCATTTCGTGAGTCTGTATGTTCTGAGTTCAAATTCCGCTGAGGCCCATATTGATTTTTATCTTAAGGGGTCGAGAAAATAAGCACCAGTTATATACTAGGATCGATGTAATCGCCTTACCTCTCCCCCGAAATTGCTGGCCTTGTGCCAAAATTTGAAGTCATCATCACCATCATCATCATCATCATCATTGTTATTATCATCATCATTATTATTATTATTATTATTATTATTATTATTATTATTATTATTATTATTATTATTATTATTATTATTATTATCGTCATTTCCTTTGCACAGCTTCTAACACTGGAGATGTACTACAATGTCAGCTGTTCACTACCAGTGAACTAATGTAACACCTCTTATTTTCGAGCACCTTCCGGAGTATTCAAGTGGTTCCAAGCAGTGCAGTTTTCTGCAAGTACTCCACCCTTACTGCAGCCCCTATTTGTTCCACGTACTTCTCAAGATTTTTGCTCACTGTTCCCAGGGCTCCGACAATCATTGGTACTACTGCTACCTCTTTCATCGACCACAACTGCTTAACTTCCCAAGCTAACCTGTCATATCTATCGACTTTTCTTTCTTCCTTATCGCATACCTTGTTGTCAGCTGGCTACTACTACTACTACTACTACTACTACTATTATTATTATTATTATTATTATTATTATTATTATTATTATTATTATTATTATTATTATTATTATTATTATTATTATTCTGGCGCTTCTCTCACATATCGAGATCACTTCATTTTGTCATACAGATTTACTGCGAGATGTATTGAAACATATCTGCGTGTATGTATGTTTGTATGCGTGCAGACACACACACACACACACACACACACACACACACACACACACACTCAAATACACACACACAAACATACACACACACACTCACGTGCACATTTACATACACATATGAGTACATGCACGTGTATGTATACGTTGGTATGTCTAAACAGAATATCGTATCAAACAATACAATTTTATTCGTAACCCATCTCATCGCCCCTGGGTAAGCCTTCTGCCTAAAGTTCTTTATTTTGAGTATTGACAATTAAGAATTGTTGGCGAAAATCATGGAATCCCAGATATTTATGGCGATGGTAAAATATTGTTACGATGAATAATGAACAGGATACCAATGTTAACATTAAAAAATTAGGTTTAAGCTAGATTCAAGTAGGATCTCCTCCTACTTTAAACGTGTGTGTGTGTGAAGGGGAAACGAAAAAATTTCTTTAAAATAACCTATTCTAACGTAATGTAGGTATGGAGATTAATGGTAGCTGGCAGAATGGAAGGCAGCGCTATGAAACAGCTAGTTGAAGAGTTTGACCTTTCGATGTTGCTCAAAACAGCTGTTGAGAGGCAAAAGGAAAAAAGATGTCGGAGTAGAGTAGGCAGCTGTCGTCTGCTCAGATTTACCCCCTTCCTCCTATAGACACACGTACACACACACACACACACACACACACACACACGCACACACCACCACCACCACCACCACCTTCACTGCACTTTTCGCGCCCCTCCTCTCAACATCAACACCACCAACAATGAGAGAAGATTA
>NC_068988.1:93566674-93567358 GCF_001194135.2 Octopus bimaculoides
TATATATATGTATATATGTATATATATATATAGATATATATATATATATATATATATATAGACGCTTAGACATACCAACAATCAGCAACAATGTCGGCAATGACAAGAAGAAGATAAAGAAAAGCACAAAAACAAAGAAAGTAACAATGATAAAACAGTGGTAAAACAAAACATTAATTAACAGAAAAGTATTTTCCCCACTTCTATAAGACCTGCATGGGCGCTTTGTGATGAAACCCACAGGGTTTCCAGTTATGACGACAAGGGTGCAGAAGCGTGTTGAGGGGATATGAAAGAACACATGCATACATATACGCAATATAAATGTGTGTACACGTACATACATACATACACACACACACACACTCACACACACACACATATGGATAAATATATGTGTATGTATATACGTATAAGCATGTATGTATATATATACACATATATATATATATATGCATTTGACCGTTGACTGAACACTATTCAATTTTTTTTCTCCGTGTTTTTCTCCTTGTCTCCGTATTCTTTCTGTTGAAGAGCGTAGCTCGAAACGTCAAAGACTTTCCGTATTCCCGAGCGTCATACTAATATATACTTTTGTTATTTACACCACCTGTCCTCGTCTGTTGTTATTATTTGTATATTCTCCCATATATACATATATATATATATATGCATTTGACCGTT
>NC_068988.1:93567846-93570889 GCF_001194135.2 Octopus bimaculoides
TATATATATATATATATATATATATGTGTGTGTATATATTTATATATTAATGATTGTTTTTATTTGAAGGGTTAATTTGTACTTTTGTAGAGTACACATTCTTTGTCCTTAAGCACGAATATTACTAGCAGTGACTTCGAAGTTTCGGCTAGAGAAGCCATCATCGGACTGCTTATTGCAATCCGATGATGGCTTCGCTAGCCGAAAGTTCGAAGCCAGCATCAAAAATACTCCTGTGTAAGAATAATGTGTAGTGCCGAAGATCCCAACATCCCTGTCAAAATACAGGACCAGATACTGCAACAGCTTGGGTTTCGAGGGCCCACAGCTCTTCAACATCCTCCCAAATTGCCTGAGAGACCTGCATGGTGTGGATGTAGGTTTCTTCAAAACAAAACTGGATCTCCTCCTGTCAAGGATTGCAGATGAGCCTACCACGCGGCAGGAAACGCAGGTGAAAGCAGCAGCATCAAACTCCCTCATTCACCAAATGGCGGGGAGGGGATAGTCGATTACATCGACCCCTGTACTCAACTGGTACTTAATTCATCGACCCCGAAATGATGAAAGGCAAAGTCGGCCTCGGCGGAATTTGAAATCAGAACGTAGCGACGGGCGAAATACTCCTAAGCATTTCGCCCGTCGTGGAGGTTTCACATAATGGTGTAGCACAGCCAACTTTGGTGCCCCAGCATGACTGCAGCTTTGAAGCTTAAGCAATTTAAAGATTTGCAACAGCTGGGCTGAAGGACCTGAGAGAGGGGTGGATGTAGGGCGTCTTTAAAACGAAACTAGATCTCTTACTGTCAAGAGTCCCAGGTGAACCAACTTCACAGCAGGAAGTGCAAATGAGGGCAGTGGCGTCAAACTCCCTAATGCACCAAATGCCAAATTCCAAAATGAATTAGTGAAGTAAAAGTCATGTAGCAACACTAAACGGCGTTGCCCCAGCATGGCCACACAGCCATATATATGTCTGTCTATCTATCTATCTATCTATCTATCTATCTATCTATCTATCTATCTATAGTGCTTATATATCTATGACTGTGTGATAAGTAGCTTGCTTATCAACCCCATGATTCGGGTTCAGTCCCACTGCGTGACACCATGGGCAAGTGTTTTCTACTATTGCCTCTGGCCGACCAAAGCTTTGTGAGGGAATTTGGTAGACAGAAACTGAAAGAAGCCCGACGTATATGTGTGTGTGTGTGTGTGTTTGGCCCCCGACCATCACTTGACAACCGATCTAGGTGTGTTTACGTCCTCGTAACTTAGCGTTTCGGTGGAAGAGAAGGATAGAATAAATACTAGGCTTAGAAAGAATAAGTCCTGGGGTCGATTTGTCCGATTAAAAGCGGTGCTCCAGCATGGCCGCAGTCAAATGATTGAAACAAGTAAAGGAATAAAAAAAAAATACATAAGCATATATATATATATATAGACACGCACATACAAACATACATACATATACATATGTGTGTGTGTGTGTGTGTGTGTGTGTGTGTGTGTGTGTGTGTGTGTGTGTGTGTGTGTGTCTATCTTGAGTTATAAACACTTTAACTTCATTGTATAATGGGTATTTATTAAATTGTTATAAGGGCCCAGCAATGTCTTCGAAGCTGCAAGCCCGACGAAGGCTTAGCAGGCCTAAACTTCGAAGTCACTTTCATCTCTTTTCTTGTAAAAATAAGTATGCCCCTGCGCGCGCGTGCGTATGTATGTATATGTGTGTGTGTGTGTGTGTGTGTGTGTGTGTGTGTGTGTGTGTGCGCGTGTAAAAGACAAACTGACTTTACGTAGCATTAATGCGATTGCGTTTCTCACATTTAGATTCAATTCGCGACTCTAACAATCTCCGAAATATGTCATCCATTATATTTTGTTGATTTGTTGTTGTTTTCGCATTCTTTTCTTGTGTCTGTATCCTTTCTCTTCCACTCCCCTATTTCATTATCTCATTTCACACTTATCTATCTATCTATCTATCTATCTATCTACTGTTTTTGTTCTACCTTTTTTTACTTTGCTTTTTACTCTCTTTTTCTCTCTTCTGTTCTATTTAAAAGGAAATGACAAGCATTTCCGTTGAATACACCATCTTAGATGTACGAGGACATTTGTAAAATCTCAAAAATGTTTCTCGGCTCATCGACGGCAAAAAAACTTTTCGTTCGTCGACCAAGCTGAATGGCAGGCCAAATAAAAACGCAAGAGAGAGAGAGAGAGAGTGAGAGAGAGAGGGGGAGTAAGAGAGAGAGAGAGAGAGGAAGAGAGAGAAATGAACGTAAAATACAGGGAAATCATGTGTTGGGTAAAGATGGCCTGACTAAAAAGGAAGCTTCTTGTTCTTAAGTTACCATCACAAACCATGTTGGCTCGAGTTTAAGATATGACGGTCTTGTGTGACTAGACTCCAAGCAATTAATAGTATTGCTAGCTTTTACCGCTGTATCCATCAATTAGATTTTACATTGAGACTCTAAGAAGCTTATTGTTGTTGTCATGTAGTGAAAAGATTCTTATTATGGACAGATATCGTTAAATTATCCAGTCTATGATGGCGACTAATCAAATGATGATGGCTGCTTCCATCTAGAAGATGCATTAACCAACAAGAATTCCCAGAAAGCTTCAACAGAAAATCATTACCACCACCACCACCACCACCACCAACACCACCATGATCATCATCATCCTTATTATTATCATAACCAGCGGTGAATTGGTAGAACCACAAGCGCGCCGGGCTAAATGCTTAGCGGCATTTCGCCCGTCTTTACGTTCTGAGTTCAAATTCCTGACGAGAATAGGGGCTAACAGTTGGTCCCAAACTCCTCGGAAGACGGAAACATCCGAACCAGAATCTTGCAACTGGATTTAGCCTAAAGGAATACCCAGGACAAACGTATATGTGTACACACACACACACACACGTATACATATACATCTGTTTGTACATACGTATGTGTCTATATCTATATCTATACGCACATACACATACACACACACACGCTCATATATATATATATATATATATATA
>NC_068988.1:93571022-93573939 GCF_001194135.2 Octopus bimaculoides
GGATTTAAATATTTAATAAATATTAACATTAAAATTGTGAAACCATAAATCTATTCATTATTCTATAAACTAAGATTAAATTAAATTTTACAAATTCACTCCATCGGCAAAACCATCATAATTACGTGGAAGGTAATAAAGAAAGAAATAATAACAACAACCATGATAATAATAATAATAATAATAATAATAATAATAATAATAATAATAATAATAATAATAATAATAATAATAATAATAATAATGAAAGTTGAAGGTTACATATAATCTAACAAGTTATTTTTTTTATCAAAACTTCCAGCATATTTTGAATCTGCAAATTAAAGGATTAATGCGAAAAGTATTGAAAAATATTTAAGGAAAAAAAGAAAAATTAATATTCACAATCCACACAAATTTGATTTATTGTTTTTAAAAATCCTAATAAAACAGGATACAAGATGTATTACATCAAAATATTCTGTTTGACTCACTCCCGCCACCGCTTAGCACCCGGTGTTGGTCTGCTGTCGGTGTTGGTCTGTTGTTAGCGGTTCGGCGAAAGAGACAGAAAACATGAACACCAAACTTTAAAAAAAAGAAACAATACTGGAGTTGATTTGTTCGACAAAAACTCTTCCAGACGGTGCCCCAGTATGGCCGCAGTTCAATACTTGAATCAAGTAAAATATAAGTGATAGTACTTATTAATATCATGCCGTAATTATATACTAATTTGTGAGCATCCTTTGAATATGATTGTAGACGTTTCCGAATTTGATCGTAGACATACAAGTTCAAATATTATTATAACAGCACAACAATTTCCCATCCTCTCACCGTGCGCTTTCAACAAAGAAGTAATTACAGAGCGCAACATCACAAAACAATAAATCTAGACGTTAAAATATTGGTGGACAACACGTCTATACTTTGAAAAATTCCTCACAGAAAAAGACAATGATGAAAGCAATTCTCACAGCAAAACACAATAATCAATATATATATATATATTGCGCTACGTGCCATTATTTTGTTGTCTTTTTGTGAGTAACACTTTAGGGCTTGAAGCTGTTGAATTCGTTCCAATTTATAAGATATTTACTTTCTAAATAATTGGACACGATAATTCAATACAGGCTGAAATCGCTCTGTATCTTTATTTCATTTGTCTCATAATGCTTAATGAAATAGTTTGCTAAATTAGTCAGCAGCGTCTCTACTTAGATGTTCGGTTTGTCTTTTGTATTTGCAAGTTCATTCTAAATTCTAAAGTTTTTAAACTTTGTGCATTGTTAGAAACTTTCCTTATTTCTTATTTCATTCATTATCCTACTTAACTAATCTTTTCTTATCTCTGGACGATGGAAAATAAAAGTAATGAGAGGGAGTGAGTAAAAGTCAGAGAGGCCAAATGCAGGTGAACTGTAACGAGATTTTAATCAAAATGAAACTAAATTTTGTCGTAAATTATGATAAATTTATTTTATCAATTTGTTGTTTTGACTTGAACACAGTGACGTAGCAAGCTAGGACTTTCTATAGTTGACATGTATTTTTTTGTCATTGTTGGGCTACGGTTAGACCCAAACATGACTATCAATAATTACAGGTATGACATATACTATGCAAGATAAATTCTTGCTTTATTAAATCATCTCCGCCCCGAGAGAATGTTGTAATTTTACTAAATAGCAATTGAGACCTGCTTCACATGAGAATGAGAAATACTCTCAAGATTCAAGAATTTACCAAAAGGAGGATTCTACATCAAGGAAAATGATGAGTTTATCAGTTTTGAGACAAAAGGACTGTCGTAGGTACATGTTTCTGCCTCAACAGCAGTCATCAGAACGATAGTTGTCCAACCTTATCTCCAGCAATCATAGGACTTAGATTTATACTAAAAAAAAGAAAAAGAGTCGAACACATTTATGACCAAGGTGATTTGCATAATTTAAACAGAAAATGAGCTGAAAGAAATAACACGAAGAAGAAACTAAAGACTGTTAACCTAAATTTCTCAAGAAACATTACAAGACGAAATATTTAAGTGATACTCAATCTTGATGAAGGATTTTCTTATCTCCCTTCCTTTCCCTTTCTTATACTCAGACAAACTCTTCTACACACACGCACACACACACACACACACACACACACACACACATACACTTCCATGTGCACCTACACACATACACTTACCCATACAAACATTTGCAAACATTTTTATAAGAACAACACAAAATGATATTGTTATATTCATTTCCATTTTAAAATTTTATAATTCTTTCCATATAACGGGATTTTTCTTAAGCAACCCAAATCACAAAACTTTTACTGCTTCAGAACAAAAGCAATTCAGAATCTACCAATATACGCCTGTGTATACATACTTTTTCACCCATTTGTTTTTATAGTTTATAATTGATTTATGTAGCCAGTCAGTAGAAGTTCTTGCCATATGACTACCGGCTGTATAACTAAAGAATTGTTGCCGTCACGCTGATAGATCTTGGAATTTAACATCGACCAATATCTTCATCTTAGGTGACAAACTTTTCAATGGTTGACATACTTGCCATTGCTGGCAACGGCTGGCATTCCAACCACGATTGAGGTATGTCTTTCTCCTGTTCTTTCACTCCATCTTACTAGGTTTTGTATCCAACTTCTTTATGTTTGTGGGTACAGAAATATCTTCGGATGTATATTTATGTTGGCGGGGCGTAAGAATTTCCACACGCGAGCGCATGTGTTGTATGTATGTATGTATGTATGTATGTATGTATGTATGTATGTATGTATGTTGCACTTATATATCTGTGTGTGTATGAGTGTGTGTATACACATACATAAATGACTCTATGTATGCACGTATGTATGTCTGTCTGTACGTGTATATACATACATATATATATATATATATATATATATA
>NC_068988.1:93574015-93575810 GCF_001194135.2 Octopus bimaculoides
ATATGTATGTATTTATATGCATACATATATACATATACATGTATATAAAGATACATGCGTACATACTTCTGATTACAGATATTTTGGAAAATGTATGTATACGTCTATGTATATATGTATGCATACATATATATGTGTATGTGTTTATAAAGTATGTATGTGTGTGTGTGTGTGTGTGTGTGTGTGTGTGTGTGTGTGTGTGTATGTAATAGATGCAAGAGTGGGTATGTATGTGTACTGAAGAATTGTGTTCTTACAGTGTTTTTGTTGATGTTTTGACTGGAAAAATGTGTTGGTGGAGAGGAAAACAATGGCGTGTTAAAATTGTAAGCAATTTTGCGGTTGTTTCCCGTGTTTTTGCTTAAACACAAACTAGAAATGGCAAGAAGCTGAGGTAGGAAAAATATTATTAGTGTTGAGAAGTAGTCAAACAGCTGTGATGCCTTGTTTTCCAATGACCTGTTATTAATAGTATTTGTGTTTAGCCAGTGCTGAAGTGACAGTCACTTTGGACAAAGTTATCAAGATGGCTACAGCAGGTGTTAATAAGATTGCGGACCGGTTCAGCAACTATTACATTATAATTGAGTCAACTTAGACAAATTTGCTAATGTTTTCCCCCACCGCAACAAGATGTCTTATCGACCTTAAACCATTCACAAGTCACTAAATAACGCCACATGGATTGATTACCATTTTGTCTTCGGGATTTTTTAAAGGATTTCTTCCAGGTTGAACTACTTTCGAATGGACTCTCCTTGGTAAATTATGGATCTTTTATACAATTTTTTTATTTAGGAGTTTTCCTTTGACGATGTTTTGCTGTTGTTGTGATTGTTGTTCTTTAGTCTCAAGTGAGCCAACAAGCCCATGGCCAAAGTAGATCTTGTCACTATCCCAGCGTTTCCCGAGTTATAGTGTACCTTGGATGATACTATCAAACGTGGCCGTGATTGTTTATTTCTAGAATGATATTGTAAGGTAGGTGAGAGAGGCCAGACCTAGCCAGTTTGAACGTAAAGCAAGTAGAATATTCAGACCGGATATGACCGGTTTAAATGTTAAAGGGTAGTAGTTTCATTTTACATCGTGCGCAAGTGCCCTTCAGAAGTACATAAAATTCCTATACTCCCTAAATTCTTTAAAATATGACCTCATTGTGCCTTATCAGAAATAAGACGAAATACTGCAAAGGTAAATGGGAAGGAGATACGCTTCCGGTGAACAGTCACAGCGAAACGATTTCGATTCTCAGTAGCAACAGTTTCCGTTTTTCATTTATGTATAATATACCTCTCCAAAAATCCTGAACATTGGAAACACTCCACAGAATAAACTCATGAAAGTGATTGCAGATTTTGTGTCCAAAGATCGCGAATATTTTTAGAGATCACTTCAACGTGTAAACGATTCAGTAAACACATCTCATTTAACAAAATATTCTAAATTTCGCTTTAAGTTCGCCTCTTCTTAGTTAAATAATATTTTATATGGCTTATAATAATTCTAATAATAGTTTAATTCTAAACGTACATGCGTAGAGATGTATGTATTACTCATTCACATTACACATACCTACATATATACACGCACACGCAGACATATATATGTATATATACATACATACATGCATATATATATATATAAATATATACAATATATGTTAAATATTGTGTATATATATCCCATTATACGTATGTCTAGTGTGTGTGTGTATGTGTGTGTGTGTATGTGTGTGTGTGTGTGTGTGTGTATGTGTGTGTGTGTGAGTATATGCATATATATATATATATAT
>NC_068988.1:93577249-93578502 GCF_001194135.2 Octopus bimaculoides
ATATATATATATATATATATATATATATATATATACGCACGTATACATATGCATTTATATATGTGTGCAGATATATATAAGTAAATGTAATCTATATCTATGTGTATATATATATATAGATAATACACACACACTCACATATATATAATATATATTACACACACATGTGTGTGTATGTGTGTGTGTGTGAGTGTGTGTGTGTCTTTGTGCATGTATGTATGAACACATAACAAGATTGTGGTGTGTACGATTCCGATTCCGTTATATCTTGCTGATAAATCAATCGCACCCGCCACAAAATGCATAAAAATTTCATATTAGCGATATTTTTTATTTCACCAAATACTATAATATAATAAAAACAATGTTATTATATTTATATATAATATATTATATTATATAACTTTAATATAATTATATTATAGCAATATATTTAAAATATATTAACCACCCTTTTACACTTTTATATTAAAATATAATATACTATATTATGATAATATAGAATAAATATAATAATAATAATAATAATAATAATAATATACATAAACATAATAATAATATAATATAATATAAATATAATAATAAATATAATAATAAAGATTTTAGTTCTTCTTATCATAAAAGTTCATATTGCTAGCACAACGTTTAAAACATAAAAAGAAGGATTCAGAATACTTGACATGTATGTAAAGGTGATTCCAGAGATATCTGCAAACATTATTCTCAACATATACTTATATATCAAATTATTGAGTATATTTATTTCTCATTCCCAAGTATATAAGTTAGATATTAAAGCAAGGAATGCCATTTACACATTCAGCCAAGAGCGAAAGCAACGGAAAATGCGTAGCTAAATATTCTGGTTCTTTCATAATTGGTGTAAATGATGGTCACAAATTACACAGAATTGTTGGAAGATAGGTGAAGGCATTGGCAACGAAATGCATAGCGTTATGTTGTATAAATTTCATTATTCAGGTTTTATTGCAGTTTATACATAAACATATATATGATTACACATCTATCTATCTATCTATCTATCTATCTATCTATCTATCTATCTATCTATCTATCTATCTATCTATCTATCTATCTATCTGTCTGTCTTTCTGTCTGTCTGTCTGTTTGTCTATCTATTTATATACATACATATATAGATACACGCTCACACACACACGGATGCATATATATTTATACATACACACATAAATACACACATGTATATACATTTACATATATATATATATATA
>NC_068988.1:93580171-93581713 GCF_001194135.2 Octopus bimaculoides
TTTTCCGATAGCCAAAAACGCACTTATATATATGTGTGTTTCTGTGTGTCTGTGTGTGTGTGTGTGTGCGCGCGCGCGCAGATATTATATATTATCTACGTATATAATTTTGTGTAAACATGTGCAAATGAGTGCATTTGTCGATATATACCTGTGTGTATGTGTGTGTTTTTATACAGATAGGTATAAGTATGTGAGTATGAATCAATCAACCTATCTATCTATCTATCTATCTATCTATCTATCTATCTATCTATCTATCTATCTATCTATCTATCTATCTATCTATCTATCTGTTGACAGCCGTAGGGACTTCCAGCAGCCACCATCTTGATCCAGTGTAGCACAACCTCCTCCAGGCACTTGATGAAGGCCTCCGTGTTCAATGTGAGGCCGTGTGGGAAGATGACTGGAGGCATAATGTTGCCATCGCTAGTGATCAATCCAAACACCATGATGTTGACTGGATGTTTGCTTTTTGTCCCTCTCGGTACATGTTTTGGGGACGCGACAAGCCAACGGTTGCTCTGTGTTCACCATCTGATCCTGGTAGAATTTTTTCTCGTCTGAGAAAAACCAAAGCATGTTGTTCAAAGGCGCCGTAGCACAGTCTTTCTTCTTGACCTTGATGATTTGGGATAAAATTTGGCCCTTTCTCATCTTGTATGAGGAATACTGAATGTCTTCGTGCACTACCTGCCTGATAAGAAACTCAGACATCCCATGTTCCTGGCGATGAACATGACTGACTTGGAGAGATCGTTGTCAGTCATGGTCAGGAACTCAACCGATTCAGGAGTTTTTATCAGAAAAATAAGAGTGTATGCATGCATGTATGTATGTATATGTGCACATTTGTATGTTTTGTTTTATGTATGTATTCTCATGCATATAGTTGCATATCTAGACATGCTCATATATATGTATGTATGTATGTATGTATGAATGTATGTATGTATACCATTATAAAGATATATGTGTATGCGCATGCGTACCTATATGCGTGTGTGTAAATACATATACACACACATACACACGCATATGCAGGTTTATGAACGATTACAAAGGTAAATGACATACGTACCTGATGATCGTTAGTAAATACGAGATTGGAAGTGTTCGAATTGAGAAATGTGCTCCAGCATGGCCGCAGTCACATGACTGAAACAAGTAAACAAGTATCTATCTATCTATCTATCTATCTGTCTGTCTGTCTGGCTGGCTGGCTGGCTGTCTATGTATCCATCTACCTAAACCTTTGTGTGAATGCATGTATGTATATGTATATATGCATGTATGTGTGTATGCGTATGTCTGTGTGTGTGTGCGTGAGAGAGAGAGAGAGAGAGAGAGAGAGAGAGAGAGTCTGTGTTTGTTTGAGTGCGTGTGCGCGTGCACGTACCACTGATAATAAATGTACGTGAAATAACTCAACACAAGATATTAGAGTTCAAAAATTTTAATTCACTCAGCTGAAGGCATTGGGGCGAAGCACAAAATTCCCACATGTAATGCGTTTCTTTAGTTTTAGGTGACTGCAAT
>NC_068988.1:93581723-93583151 GCF_001194135.2 Octopus bimaculoides
ACCACTGATAATAAATGTACGTGAAATAACTCAACACAAGATATTAGAGTTCAAAAATTTTAATTCACTCAGCTGAAGGCATTGGGGCGAAGCACAAAATTCCCACATGTAATGCGTTTCTTTAGTTTTAGGTGACTGCAATGCATTACATACACACACACACACACACACACACACACACACACACACACACACACACACACACATTGCTGTCTATAATTTTGCATATACTCACACATATATTGTACGATCTATCGAAGGACTTACATAAAACAATCGCTAGAGGGAGCGCATGTTACACCTTGGATGGATGATAGTTATTAGACAATATGATAATTTTGTCTTTTCACCCACGTAGTACGAGTGTAAAGATGTGTCGAGATATGTATGTATGTATGTATGTATGTATGTATGTATGTATATGTATTGTGATTGTGTACGCACAAAAGCCGATAAACACAAATAACTTTAATGTATATATTTACACGGAATACAAAATACAGAGTAGGAAATAAAGAAACAAAGTAAACTATAGAAGTTTTGTAAAATTTTTATCTTAACAGCTGTTTCGAGAGCTGGCATTCTATGGCATGCAATAACCACATCCAAACATAATACAGTCCCATCTTGTCTTCCGATTGGGGGTGACTTCATAGGAACTTATGTTATTACGTATCCCTACGACACCATGGATCATTATTATGCATGAACGTGGTTATGCAGAGTCCATAGTGATCCTGGAACACCTGTCGAGCTAAGGCTATTATATGACTTCTTTCGTACATCTTGTGTCTGTATTCCGTACTCTGTATTTTGTATTCCACGTAAATACTTTCTACTTCCATACCAACATACATACATACATACATACATACATACATGGAATAGGCCTGAATAGAACAATACATGCTCTCATTCTTAGTATTCTAAAACTTGTTTATGAGCTGAGATATCCGTACACAATTTTACATACATATTTCCATTATGAATATGGTCCCCATTATTATAGAAATGATATATTAAAAATATATGTGTATTTATGTTTACTTTAACGTCATACGTTAAAGTAAACACACACACACACACTCTTTTAGCATGAATATAATAGATCACCGGGGCTGTTTTTTTTATACATTATCTTTAGCACGATATTGTTTAACGCTACCTTTCTCTTTTAAGATTACAAATACCATCTAGTTGTTAATAGTTTTATGTAGTGCTATTTAGTATGTATTATTTATTATGTAGCGTTAGTAAATTTAATTCATGATACTTAACAAAAGGGGACATAGTTATATATATATATATACATGTATGTATGTATATATGCATATATATTTATATATATATATAATGTATGTATGTATATATGTATATATATTTATATATATATAATGTATGTATATATATAATGTATGTATATATATA
>NC_068988.1:93583306-93584381 GCF_001194135.2 Octopus bimaculoides
AAAGAATGGAGTAAACGCATATTATAACTGTATACTTTTATTCCGACATATGTTTCGAAGAATTACAATTTATGCGATCCATAGGAATCGGCGATGTTAAAAATGTATATATATATATATATATATATATAAGTGCGTGTGTGAGTGTGCGTGTGCACGCACTCCCCTCCTATTTACATCATTTTAACGTATATTTTAGGCAGACATCTTGCGCGTTGTACATTCCTAGAAATCTGTTGTTTAATTAACTGTAAAGTTTATTTCGTTAATTCTCCTCGAAATAAGATCCGATTCTACTATCTTTTGAGTAAACTAATATCAAAGAATATATTCTACTTAGGAGATACTCGCCATTTCATATGTTATTTTAATTATGCATCGTAAAATGTACGAGGAAATATTTAAAGGAAATTCAGCTTACACATGGAATTTGAACTTCGACTCTAGTTTCCCATTTGTCTTTATGATCGTCGTGGCACTCCGTCGGTTACGACGACGAAGGTTCCAGTTGATCCGATCAACGGAACAGCCTGCTCATGAAATTAACGTGCAAGTGGCTGAGCACTCCACAGTGGCTGTCATAATTTGTGTCACGCTGAATCTCAAGGAGATTCAGCGTGACACAAATTATGACAAGGCTGGCCCCTTTGAAATTCAGGTACAACAGAAAGAAAGAGTGAGAGAAAGTCGTGGTGAAAGAATACAGCAGGGTTCGCCACCACCCTCTGCCGGAGATTCGTGGAGCTTTAGGTATTTTCGCTCAATGAACACTCACAACGCCTGGTCTGGGAGTCGAAACCGCGATCCTACGACCGCGAGTCCGCTGCCCTAACCACTGGGCCAATGCGCCTCCGTCTTTATGATAATTCACTCCACTTAGTATCTGTGAATTTATGTGTCTACGTGTCGCATCATCTTGTTATTAATCAATCTATATAATCATCTGATAGTCTATGAATATATTTATTATACCAAGTACATGATTATGTCATATTATTAAAAATATATACATAAACACATTCATACACACACAGGTATGTATATATATCTATATATATCTATATATATACATACA
>NC_068988.1:93586885-93588929 GCF_001194135.2 Octopus bimaculoides
ATATATATATATATATATATATATATATATATATATATAGAGAGAGAGAGAGAGAGAGTGATAGTTAGATAGATATAGATGTATGTATGTATGTATACATGTATGTGTACGTGTATATTAACTCTAATATATTCTCTGTGCATTTTCAATTCAATTTCTACTACTCCAATTCTTTGGATTAACAACGATATTCATAGATATATTTATGTATACACACACACGCACACACACATACACACGCGCGCGCGCACAGGTTGCTGACATTATAAGAATCTTAAAAAACTTTCGTCAGAACATGAAATAATTCTTTTTGGGTCTCGAAGCACATAATTCTAAAAAATTAAAGGAGATAAATATTGGATTGAAAAAGTCGTAGCTTAGCTATATCTATCTATCTATCTATCTATCTATCTATCTATCTATCTATCTATCTATCTATCTATCTATCTATCTATCTGTCTATCTATCTATCTATCTATCTATCTATCTATCTATCTATCTATCGATCTATCTATCTATCTATCTGTTTATGTATCTATCTATCTATCTATCTATCTATCTATCTATCTATCTATCTATCTATCTAATTCTATCATTGCTGATGTGGTGTTAGATTATACCCTTCTCTGTTGTAATTTTCAAGTGTATGTTTGTGGGTGGCTGGTGGTACTTACATTCAAACCATAGCCACCTTCCAGAAGTTTGTTCTTAAAAAATGATCTCTCTTCTGATGAAAGAACTTTTCACATGGTCGAAACAGCTCCAGTCAGAAACTCGTATTTAACCACGACCTTATATCATTTATATTAGTCACAACCTTATATCATTTATAGAGACACAAACGACAACAAAATCCCGCTCAAGACACAAATATGGTTTGATCCAGTTCATTCTTCAGCGTAAAAGTTATAACATAGATGCGAAAAGAATTCCCCTCCCAAATAACTTCAACAAAGACAGCAAACTACAGAAGTTACTCAACGGAAATAATATACAATCAATTATTTTAAAGCATGTCTATAGGTAAAATTATTTCGTTTCCCAACCATTAACCTTTCTAAATAATACAAATTAAACAAAACAAAAAATAATGCTAATTACCAAGCCATTCAATCATGTAAAAAAAAATACAGTAATTACGAAGTCTGTATTACATCAGCGTAACCGATGGGTCATTTAAGAGACGATTGCTTCAGCATTTGAGCACTTTATATATGTATATATATATATATATATATATATATATATATATATATATGCGTGTGTGTGAGTGTGTGTGCCTGAGAGTGTGTGTGTGTGTGTGTGTAAAGAGCTCAAATGCTGGTGTGTATGTGTGTATCTTGTGGTTCAGTTACCAGACTGCGGCCATGCTGGGGCACCGCCTTGAAGAATTCTTACTTGAATGAATCGACCCCAGTACTTCTTTTTTGCTAAGCCAGGTACTTAATATACGGGTCTCTTTTGCCGATCTAATCAGTTACGAGAACGTAAATGCACCAACAGCGGTTGTCAAACGTTAATAGAGGACAGACACAAAGACACACACATACACACATGCACACGTACATACATAAATACATACATATATAAATGCACACACACACACATATATAAATGACGGGCTTCTTTCAGTTTCCGTCTACCAAATCCACTCACAAGGCTTTGGTCGGCCCAAGGCTATAGTTGAAGACATTTGTCCAAGGTGACATACGTATTATTATATTACACGCACACATACATACACACACACGCACACACACATACACACACACGCACTTATATGTATCTATGTATACTGCATTCTATGTAATTTACACTTAAGAAACAACATTTAATTACGTTGTTTACAGTATACACACACACACACACACACATACAGACGCGCGTATGAACACTATAGTTTATTTGCGTGAGCATATATGAATGCACGTGTATTCTGCGTGTATTTATGTGTATGGTTGTACATTTGTGTTTACAGTGTGTGTGTGTGTGTGTGTGTGCGTGCGAGAGAGAGAGAGAGAGAGAGAGAGAGAGAGAGAGAGAG
>NC_068988.1:93589671-93590659 GCF_001194135.2 Octopus bimaculoides
AGAGAGAGAGAGAGAGAGAGAGAGAGAGAGAGAGAGACGGGGTTTTTTTATTGTGGTTTTCTTTTGGAAGTAAACCAGGTGAGTGAAAGGAATTGGCAAACTAACGAAAGATGTTTCTCATTTCTCGCAACCCATTGACATTTCTTCACTGTTCTAATTCTATTGTTCTGAAACATTGAATTGTTTAAAAGGTTAAACGCTGAGATTCGCGAAAGTATTATCATTTTGGCAAATAAAGTAAGCGTTACTGTTGTTGTTGATGTTATTGTTATCGTTGTTGGTTATTATTATTATTATTAGTTATTATTAATATAGGAGCAGTTTGTAAGGGCGGTGAATTAGCAAAGACATTAGAACCGTCGCTGAGAATGCCTACTGAGAAATCGGTGGAGCGCTTTGCGTTTTTAGTTCAAACTACACCCAGGTCAACTTTGGCTTTCATCGTTTCGGGGTTGGTACGAAACACCAACTGTCCCAGAATTTTTTTGTGCTGATAATTCGAGTGTATTATCAACACATTCGCTGTAAAGGAGATACTGTTTCCCAATAACGATACAAAATAGTGATTCGCGAATTCAGGTTCGAATCAGCTAGAGCGTATCAAGAATGCGATTTGATCCAGTTCATTCTTCAGCGTAAAAGTTATAACCTAGATGCGAAAAGAATTCCCCTCCCAAATAACTCCAACAAAAAATTATTTCGTCTCCCAGCCATAGAATCTTTCTAAATAATACAAATTAAACAAAGCAAAAAAATAATGCTAATTACCAAGTCATTCAATCAGGTAGAAAAAAAATACAGTAGTTAAGAAGTCTGTATTACATCAGCGTAACCGATGGGTCATTTAAGAGACGATTACACCAGCATTTGAGAAAGAAGTATTCCTGCTGTATGATGGCATATGGTAGCCGATACCGTAGAAGAGCTTTGAAATGCATGTTATGAAGTTATTATCCAGATGATGTTATATATATATATATATATATAT
>NC_068988.1:93591369-93596800 GCF_001194135.2 Octopus bimaculoides
TATATATATATATATATATATATATATATATGGAGAGAAAGAGAGAGGTGGGGTAGATAGATGGATAGATAGATAGATAGATAGATAGATAGATAGATAGATAGATAGATAGATAGATAGATAGATAGATTCGTATGAGTATTCGTGAAATATTCCAATTATTTCTTCCAGTTTCAATTTATTATTTTCAAAGAATGTCTTCTTTATGATGGATATTTCTTTGCAACAGTCTTTGCGATGGCATCTGTAAACTATATTTTGAAACGACAGTCTACGTTTAGTCATGAACAAGCACCGTCTAATTCAAAAGACTGTCTTTGTTTCTAATATCTGTTCATCATTAGTTCTGAAATAACACTGGTATGTGTTTATTTTTGCTGTTGTTATTCGAACTTAAAATAATATTTAACGGCAGTATTTTAAATCTTGTCTTTGTCGAGTGTTTTATCACGGTCAAGATGTGAACACAAAATACTGATAAAACAGAGTGGAGGTAAATTTTCATGAGGAAAGAATACAAAATCGGAACCTCCATGTTGATGATACAAGAGTATCCCAATACCAACTTGCCAACTTTAAAACGGCGTGTGTGACCTCAGCCAACTAAACATAGTTACAGTAGAAGGTGAAATTTTGGATAATGTATGCAAAAAAAATGCTCTATGAATTTCGGTTTTCTACTTTGTTGAAGAGAGAATATCTAGCGGCAATGGTTAGAAACTCACAAACTAAAAGGGAGGTAATTTCAAGAAGTTCAGAAATAATTTCACAGAAAATTTAATTTTCATGCTTTATCGGAAAAAAACTGAGGCAACAGAAAGTTTCCGACATGTTTTTCTCGTATACGGTAATGTACACAATGGCGTAGGCAAAACATTTCGAACGAATTGAAATTCGCCTCTTAATTGGAGAAAGAAAGAAAAGCTTGCAACAATGGTTAGAAACGCTCAAAGTAAAGGAGAAATAGTTTTGAGAAATTAAGAATTGGTTTAAGAAATTTTATATTATCGTTACAAGACACGTCTGAAAGAGGGAGAAAAAGAGAGCTAGAAAACGATAGAGAATATATGGTAGAACTTGAATGGTTTGTTCCTTATTTATCTTCCTTGGAACCATGAAGAGGTAAACCGACCGTAGTGGATCTTGAACTTTGAGTTCAGGGAGCCGGAAGATTTACAACAAAGCAAACAATATGATTCTCTAATGATACGAAGGGATTAATAAATTAAGTAACGGTAAAATAATGCTAGAATAAGGCGGTGAGTTGGCGTAATCGTTAGCACACTGGGCGAAATGTTTAGCGCTATTTCGTCCGTCCTTATGTTCTGAGTTCAAATTCCGCCGAGGCCGACATTACCTTTCATCTTTTCGTTGTCCCAGCTGAGCACTGCGGTCGATGTAATTTGCTAGTCCCCTCCCGAGTAATTGCGTGTCTTGTGACACGCAATTATTTTTCTCTCTAAATTTGTGACATATTAATGCTTTTTCCTTGTTTTTCTTTCTGTTACAGGGAGTTGTGGAGATTGTACTGACGCTGAATGGATATCATCTTTAAGCGAGCTACAAAGAAAACTCATGGAATGGTCCTTACTAGGGTCCTAGTTCTTATTGTCTGATATAAGACAATACTGATCATGATTCTTGCCATAACCATTCCATGTTTCTTTTCTTTTTTCTTTCTGCAAGCATAGTATCATCTAGATTTACATAATCCAGCATGTCCTTTATTTTTTAGCCTCTAAGGTGTGATTTGCGAAGAATTTCAGCTGTAACGACGTTGCTTGAAAGAAATTGTGATGGTCAAGGAAAGAATGCTTTCGATCCTCCTAAGTGCTGACCGGGATCGTTTGAGCGTTCGAACAAAATGCTTTGCGGCGTTTGTTCCGGCTCTACATTCTGAGTTAAAATTTCAGTTCAGTTGTCTTTGCTTCTCATTCTTCCAAGGTCGAGAAAATAGTACAAGTTTCTAATATTAAATAAGTACAACCGGGTCGATATAATCGACCTACCTTCTCCCTCTAAAAACTGCTGGTCTTGTGACAAAATTAGAAACCATTAATTAACATCTAATTAACTTACTTTTGTCGTATAATAAACATTGCTTTTCTGAATAATGGAAATGAAAGCCAAATTAAAATCTCTGGTACCAGTAATTACTGTCATCTCTTGATATAGTTTCTCTTGATTCTTGCAAATTAGAGTCAGGTGGAACGAATTCTTGGCTGAGAAGTTCCAGGATGCTGCAGTTCTGCAAAAGGATGGAAAAAAATAGATATGTTCGTTCAGAATGAAAAATCACACTAAGGATGATAAGTATAAAGAGTTGGGGGAATCGAACGTGTTTTGTTAGATTGGGGACAGTGTCTGCGGATTTTGCGGATCAGAGATTGCTATAACAGTAGAAGCGAGTGTGAGAGGGCGAATCAGAATGTAAGTTCGCCTATACTTATAGAACACGTGCGTGTTTGGAGGGCTGCTCTGAAAAAGATGACGCCTTTCATTCGGGTATTTCATTTGTATATATAAATCATTTGTTAAAGATGCAATTATAGCGTGGAGCCTTTAATGAGCGTTATACAAACAAATTTTGGTGTAGAATATATATTTACTAGTGTGCATAACAGGACTTTCATGAACCTTTTCAGTGGAAAAATATATAGAAACTTAGGTGGACTTAGCTACACAGATCATTTGTTTGGTACTTAATTTACGTTGCGTTCTTTCTCGCTACTAAAACTTTTACTCGCATCAAAATAGCCTTAAGAAGATTACGCTTTCTTTTACTAGGAAAAATAAAGAAAATAGGCGGAAAAATAATAATATTAGGTTCAAGTCGTTTCGAATATGATGATCAGCAGACGAGGAAGTAAAAATGCTTAAGTGCAAACTATCTGTAGGATACATGGTATTATTTCTTTAGCATCATGTAACACTGATAATGTCAGGACACGGCACACTAAAACGACAATGATCAAAAGAGAGGAAATCAAATGAAGAATTCCAAACGCACAAATTATCTACAGAGATATTATTGTGAAGAAGCTAAATAGTCTACTAGATATATAATGGAAGTAAGGAAGAACGAAAGCGGTACTTATGATCTGAAAACTAAGAACAGACATGCAACAACAGTCGCGATAAAAAGCTTTAAGAACTCCCATCAAAAACCTTAGAATCTGAACAGTGCTTGTTCAGACTATGAAGTAAACCCAATTAATTTGTTAGCAAGTCAACAACTGTTTCACAACATCACACGTAACAAAACACTGCACCGAACATAAAACTATGTCTCTATTTTTGTTAGTTTCTCTTTATTATACTGACGATTTATCCCGAGGTTTCCCAAGTGCAGTTTCTATAAGAAACATGCTCATACCAGAAATACCTTCCTGGTTAATTTTCGCACCGAAACTTTCAATTAGGAAACGTATATTGCCAGAAAACAGTCAAACGTTACAAAAATGCCAGAACGTATATTTAACAGAATTATTTACTATTCAATTCCAACGCATATGAGACGTATTAGAACAGAAAATTACACAATCTCTTTGAGTAAGTATAAACCTATAGTAAACACGCACACGTACACACATACACACATGCACAAATACAACAATACATATGGTTTCAAATTTTGGCACAGGGCTAGCAATTTTAGGGGAAGGGGATAAGTCGATTACATTGATCCCAGTAATCAACTGGTGCTTATTTTATCGATCCCGAAGGGATGAAAGGCAAAGTGGATCTGAGCAGCATTTTGAACTCAGAACGCCAAGACAGACGAAAGGCACTTTGCCCGGCGTGCTACCTGAAACCATTGGTAACCTTGTTAACACACAGATAAAGTGTGTGGGTGTATGCACGCTCGTGTGTGTATGTGTGTGTGTGTGTGTGTGTGTGTGTTCAAGGACTTCGAAATTTCTGTTTTGATGTCCAGGTGCGCACTTAATCCATCAGGGTAGGTTAGGCCCTTAACCATATCGTAGACAACTAAAGCAGAGGGTAGAAGACTAATAGAAAAGCCTGAAATATGTTGTTCATTGAGTTTGTAGCAAACATTTGAGCCAACTTTCTGCTATAAGCCATTCCAAAATGTGTGATGGGCCCTATACAAGCCTTCCCTACCAAAATATATATCACCTGTACAGGTAATTTAACTGCAATAATATTGGCTGTTAGACATTCATACGACGAAGCTGAGTGGAGAATCCATTATATGTGCGTGGTTTGTGTGTGTGTGTCTGTGTGTGAGTGTGTGGATGTGTGTGTGTGTGTTTAGGTTTAGTGTGTAGGGCGTTGAACTCATGTGAGTGGTTTCAATATTTATGGACCGGGTGATGCATTGAGTTCTTGGGCAAAACCCTTCATTTCACTTTATTGCCCCAGTCCACTCAGCTGGTAAAAATTAGCAATCCTGCGAGGAGCAGTGTCGCCACTGTGAGATGGTGGAGGCGAAGATACGTACGCCACAGAATCCAGGTAAACGGCTTTCTGGCCTTATGGCTCAGGAAAGTGCTTACTCTATCAACACCTCATTGATCTATAATATAATTAACTGAGCATTCCATAAGCTCGTTTACTCTTAAAGTGTAAGGCCGAATCAAAATGTTAGTGCGCACCATGGCTGGTCTTTTGGATAATTGGCACAGTCCATCGTGGCTACCACGCAACGTCAGGTTAATCAATTACACTTATAGGAGACACTTGCTTACCCAAAATGCCACATGTCGGGATCGAACGTGAGGGCGCATGCTTGCGGCGCGAACTTCATAAACTACCCAGCCATGCTTAATCATATTTGAGCATATTCATGAAGAAAAGCATACTCGAACAATCAAATATAGTCACATAAACTGAGTGACAAAGAAACCCTCAACCCCCTACAAGCACAGAGAAACAGACGGTTAGTTAGACGAGTTAAAATAACCAAGAAATAATACATTGTTAGGGCGTTAAATCTAAAACTAAAAACACGGGGAATTCCTGTTCTTGCACGGTTTATTAGTTCTCCACATCAATGTCAAACTGTTTCAGTGGAATTGTCTCCAGCTCATATCATATATCGTTCGCCCAACAGAAATGAAAACAAGATCTTGCAATTTCAGGAGGGGAAAAACAAAAAAACAAAAACAAAAAGAAGAAAAGAAAAGGTAGAACTAATCGAGTGGGCGAAGAAGAAGAAGAAGAAGAAGAAGAAGAAGAAGACAAAGCAGGCTGGATCTTTTTGAGGAAGTTGATCTCCATATGTGAATAGCAATGTCAGAATATTTAAATGTCGACACCGTACGAAAGCTTCACTTGACATGTAGTGATGTATGAGGCAAGAGAAGGATGTAAAAAGGAAAACAAGAGGAACGAATAACAGCAACAACAATAATAATAACAATAGTAATAATAATAATAATAATAATAATAATAATAATAATAATAA
>NC_068988.1:93597795-93601559 GCF_001194135.2 Octopus bimaculoides
AAACGGTGGCGATTGAAATTTTGTTAATAAATTTATAAGCTTTCACCCTATATTGACTACAGAAAATAATATGTTAGGATATATATAAACACCCGTAACGGGAGAAAAGGGGACATTATTACATGGGTGTTTAAATCCCGTTTACACGGGTTTCTTGTCTATGTACAGTGAAGGCTTATAATTCTATTTATAAAATAAATAAATGAATATATAAATAAACAATTCTTTCTACTAAAGGCACAGGACTAGTCAATTGCATCGACTCCAGTGTTTTACTGGTACTTAATTTATCGACCCCGAAGGGATGAAAGGCAAAGTCGACCACGGCGAAATATGAACTCAGAACATAAAGACAGACGAAATGCCGCCGAGCATTTCGCCCGGCGTGCTAACCACTCTGCCAGCTCGCCGCCTTTATATATATAAATAATTAAAAAAATGAAAGTTGCTGAGATTACATCCGATGTAGATATTTTCGCATGTTTCTGAACATGAAGTTGTTGTTGTTGTTATTCTTGTTATTACCAGCATATAAGTTCTGATCGATTCGAAGATGGTCTAGTAGTGATCATCTGGGATTTGTTGTTTTTTTTTTTTAATCATTGATTATATTATCCAATATATGTGTCCGTTTCTGAAAAGTGTTATGGTGGTTTTTGTCAAATATTTTGTTGGTATTAAGCGCAAACCGAACGACGACGTACAGGTTGCTTCGTTATCGCGTGGAAATTTGACTTCTATTACTTGTAGGTAGAGCGACTATGTAGGGCAAAGGTTCCCGACCTTTTTTTCTTTTTTTGTCTATGGTCCCCTTTCATTACTATTTTATTTGGGTGGATCCCCATCGCCATTCGATGTTTATAAGCTAGTTTTTTTGGTTTCTTTTTCAAAATGCGTATTTTGCTTTTCATAGACAAAAACTTGTATCGGTTGAACTAAGTAAAACGTTGTAGAAAGAAATCTAGCTGCTTCTTACAATAAATGATTCGAAAGCAAGACTTTTTCATAGACGACTGTGGATCCCTAATTTGCTATTTTGCTTGCGTGGACCCGCAAAAATCTTATATGGATGCCGTTGTCAACCGTTTATGTAGAACATATTATTAGCAGTTTCAGCCATTGTATAGAACTCTTTTCGTTGACTTCATTTACACTTTCCAGCTGATGTGACATAATTTAAATACGAGTAGTTCCTGTATTTCAAAGGGCCAGCCTTGTCACATTATGTCACGCTGAATTTCCCTAAGAACTATCATAAAGATACGGGTCTCTATGGAGTGCTCAACCACTTGCACGTTACTTTCACGAACAGGTTGTTCCGTTGATCGGATCAACTGACACCCTCATCGTCGTAACCGACGGAGTGCCATTGTCTGTATTGACATAGTTCTGTCGCATTACGGTACATCTTATGCATGAACGATTCAAGTTTTTGTTTCAAACTTTTGAATGACTTTTGTTGTTGTTGAACGTAGAAAATGGTTTATTTGTGATGCCATGCTTGGCTTTGTATGCATGAAGACCGAGACTGTAGAATGAATTCCAGGTTGTCTCTCATTCCATGGCATTTAGACACGTTCATCTAAATTCATCTAAATTCCTTCTATTGTCTGTAATTAGAAGGTAATAACGATCTTCAACCGTAATTCATTGCATATAAATAATATTCGGTTATACTTCGTAATTAAAATGGTGCTGGGTAGAAAGAAGTATTCATTAGAAGAATTTCATTTAAATGTTCGTATGGTTTTTACGTCACGCAGTAAAATATTTGATATATGAATGGAGACAAGAACAATAATAAATATTAACAATAATGATACTCTGAATATAAACATGTGGAACAAAAAAACACACATACACAAACATTTTCGTTAATTCAGCAAATATTGGCTTCCAATTTTGGTTCAAGGCCAGCAGTTCCAGTGGAGAGACTTATTCCAGTGCTCAAACTGGTACCTTTTTTGTCGACCTCGAAAGGATGAGAAGTAAGTCGACTTCGGCAGAATTTGAACTCAGAACGTAAAGACAGAAGAAATGCCTATAAAAATTTTGCCCGGCGCGGTAAAACGATTATGCCAGCTCGCCGCCTTGAACTCAGCAAATCTTCCTTTCTATTCTAGGCACAAGGCCCTAAATTTTTGTGGAGGGGGCCAGTCGATTAGATCGACCCAGTACACAACTGGTACTTAATTTATCGACCTCCGAAAGGATGAAAGCCAAAGGTGACCTCGACGGAATTTGAACACAGAACATAAAGATAGACGAAATATAACTCAGCAAATATTATCAACAATATTGTCTTCAAATTTTGGCCCAAGACCGACACTATTTGGTAGATGGTTAGTCAATTATATCGACTTCAGTACTTAATTGGTACTTTAGTTTATCGACCTTGAAACGACGAACGGCAAAGTTAGCCTCAATGGATATTTGAACCGAGAATATGAAAGCCCAGGAGAAACACTGCAAGGCAATGTTTTTCCGACTCTCCACGGTGCCGTCTGGTCACTGCCATATTATCGCTAGCAATATCGACAGCATTTTTTCTCTTCGATGGAAACTCAATTTATTGATTACACTCAAAATTATTTTTTTTCTTGTCAAGAAAAAGAAATTAAATGCTTTCAATAATTTTTAATTCTTCAAGGCGGCAAACTAGCAGAATCGTCAGCACGCCGGGAAAATATGCTTCATGATTTGAGTTCAAATTCCGCCGAGTTCGATTTTGCCTTTCATCTATCCGGATCGATAAAATAAGTACCAGCTGAACATAGATTGATGTAATCGACTTATCAACTCGCACGAAATTGCTGGCTTTGTGCTAAAGTTTGAAACCAATATTTCTTCATTCTGTTATCCTACGCTTATATATATATATATATATATATATATATATATATATATATAGCGGTAGCGGTTATTAATATTTCTATATATATATGTACATTAATCCCTCGCTCCATCGCGGTTTATCATTTAAGCTTACACCGATTCCTCCATAGTGTTGTTTTGCATTTATAATAAAATAAATATATACAAATTATAAAAATAATAATAAATATACAGTACAGTGCTGTTTCTACTTCGCGGATTTTCTTTCCTTTTTCGAAAGTGTTCAGGTTTTATAACGCCGTCTTTTATATACTAAGTCTGAAAAAAAAAAAACAGCAAAAAAGGAAGAGAAGAGAAAACCCAAAAATATATCCGTTATTTACTGCGGGAACGTATTTGAAAGTAGATTTGTATGATCAGAACTGACTTCATGAGGGCGGGGGACACAAGAGGACTGAAATAACTTGTTGGAGAGATTATTAGACATAACAACAACAACAACAACATCACAATCATCGTAGTCATCATCAATAACAGCAACAGCATCAGCAACAACAACATGGAACAAATGAGACGAAAGGATATATTTTTAGTTTTTTTTTTTATTTTGGTTTACAAGGTGATGGAAATAGAATCCAAGGAACAAAGAGAGATTAGGTGAAAATGACAAAGTGTAAATGTCAATTATCCATCAGTGTCGGACCTGATAAAGTTGAAGATGTCAAAATAGATAAATGAATAAAGAGATAAAAAAAAAAACAATCCGTTGATGCGTTGGTAATATAATACTCCATCTTGTTTCATTGTATACTAAAGCCTCCTTGCTTGAAATATTGGCACTGTCTTAATGTAAATATATAAATAAATATATATGATGTATATACATACATACATACATATATAGATATATGCGTATGTAGATATATATA
>NC_068988.1:93601743-93607232 GCF_001194135.2 Octopus bimaculoides
ATCAAGATGACGGCAGTGTGCAGGTGAATGGCCGGATGGATCCTGAGAACCTTCAGAACAAGGGACCAAGATACTATGCTGGTCCTAGGGAGGATATTTGCCCTCAGCCGTTTGGACCACTGCTCTCAACTGTGGTTCCCATACAGTGTAGCATTAATCTTTTCTACTCTAGACACAAGGCCCGAAATTTTGGGGGAGGGGCAAGTCAATTAGATCAACACCCAGTACGCAACTGGTACTTAATTTATTGAGCGTGAAAGGATGAAAGGCAAAGTCGACCTTGGCGGAATTTGAACTCAGAACGTAAAGACAGATGAAATACCGCTAAGCATTTCGCCTGGTGTGCTAACGTTTCAGCCAGTTCGCATTAATAGCAGAACCTGAGGCGGTTCAGCGATACTTAACGAGGAAGATTGCATCAATGAAACAGCTGAGCTTCTGGGAGAGACTGAAAGAGCTACGGCTCTACTACCTGGAGCAAGGACGGGTGAGGCATGCAGTGATATATATCTGGAAGATACTGCAGGAGCTGGCACCAAACTTTGGACTTGAGAGTTATACCAGGCCACGAATTGTGCATCACTGCACTGTTCCAAAAGTCCCAGCTGTCTCATCTAAGGTGGGGGCCATGTACTGCAATAGCTTGGCATTCAAGGGCCCACAGCCATTTAACTCCTTGCCAAAACATCTGAGGGGTCTCCATGGAGTGGGTATAGATATTTACAAGAAGCAGCTTGACCTCTTGCTACACAAGATCCCAGATGAACCAATATCAAGGCACGATTCTCAGAAGAGAGTAGCCAATCCTTCACCAAAAGCCAATCCCATAGAATTGGCGAATTAAAAGGTTCCCTTCGCCCAAAATTTCGGGCCTTGTGTCTAAAGTAGAAAAGAATAAGATAAGTACCAGCTGAGCATTGAAGTCGATATGATTGACTACTCCATTGCCTGCAAATTTCGGGGTCTTCTGCTTAAAGCAAAAATTATTATATTATTATTTCGTTTTTAAAATATTATTCTTCCAGCTTTGAACTGATTTCAGTGTTGTCCCACCCCACTCCGTCCTTACATATTTTGGTGGGGTGTTTTATGTTTCTGCTTAACTAACCTTTGAACCAAGTCCATATGCGAATTATTTATTCAATTTTTCATTCGACTTTGACTCGTTCTTAATGTTTATATTAATTTCGACGGAAGCGAGTTGTTTCTCCCTCACAGATTCCAGTAATTTTAAAATATAACCTCTTTTCTAATTAGCTTTAAATGTTTATCTGATGTGTTGCTAAATCATTATTACTGCACCAAGGGCGGCGAGCTGGCAGAATCATTAGGACGATGGGCGAAATGCGTAGCGGTATTTCGTCTTTCGCTAGCTCTGAGTTCAAATTCCGCCGGGGTCGATTAAATAAGTACCAGTTACGCACTGGGGTCAATGTAATTTGAGGCGTTGTGTTCCCAGTAGAAATAATTATTACTGCACAATTTTTAAGCATATATTAACCATCGCAGGCGTGACTGTGCGGTAGGAAGTTTACTTCCCAACCACATGGTTCCGGCTTCAGTAGGGCTGTAGGGCTGGTATCTCTTACTTTAGCCTTGGGTCGACCAAGGCCTTCTGAGTAGATTGGTAGACAGAAACCGAAAGAAGCCCGTCGTATATATATATTTGTGTGTGCGTGTGTGTTTGCGTCTGTGTTTGTTTTTGCATCTCTTCCTGACCCATTTGACGACCGGTGTTGGTGTATTTACATCCGATAGAAAAACTGCCAGGCTTAAAAAAATAAGTTCAATTAAAATTCTTCAAAGCGTTGCCCCATCATGGCCACATCTCATTTCTACAGCTGAATGACCTGGAGCAACGTGAAATAAAGTGTTTCGCTCAAGAACACAACACACAGCCTGGTCCGGCAATCGAACTCACAACGTCACGATTGTAAGCCCGACGCTTTAACCACTGAGATATGCACCTTCATGGATGTTTGTATATGCACACATACAATCACACACTCACATGCCCGTAGTTGTATACGTTTTTATTCAAAAACCTTTTACAAACGTTTTATGAGCTGATCTATTGTGATTAGATAAAAACCTTGTTGCACCGAATCACAATAGATTATGCTGATATAGCGTTCCATTTTCCTTAATGATTCCAGAACGCATTAACATTAACAGAACGCCATTTATTACAATTAACAACAGAAAATATGCTTTAATTCAGACACAGAACTAAAACATTAGAGTGTAGCCATTGCATTGAATTCTGTCCCCGTACGGTTGTACTGAAACTTTTTTTTTATTGTTGTTGTTTCCATTACAATTGCATTGCGAAAGTTCATTAGTGAGTGCATGCCTTAAGTTTAACGGTTAGGATAATGTTGTATATGTAGAACAGTGGAGGAATTTCATTCAGTAGAAAACTCCAAACAACAAAGGAATGCACTTTGTACAGTGCACGTGTATATACATACATGCATATATTTATGTGTGTGTGTGTATGTATATATATATATATATATATATATATATATATATATCATCGTTTCACGTCCACTTTCCATGCTAGCATGGGTTGGACGATTTGACTGAGGGCTGGTGGACCAGGTGGCTACACCAGGCTCTAATCTGATTTGGCAGAGTTTCTACAGCTGGATGCCCTTCCTAACACCAACCACTCCGAGAGTGTAGTGAGTGCTTTTACGTGCCACAGGCACGAAGGCAAATCAGGCGGTACTGGCAACGGCCACGCTCGAAATGGTGTATTTTACGTGCCACCTGCACAGGAGCCAGTCCAGCGGTACTGGCAACGATCTCGCTCGAATGTCTTTTCACGTGCCACTGGTACAAACGTATATATACATATATGTCTGTATGTGTATATAAATATAACTGTGTGTATCCACACCCACAAACACTCACGAACACAAACAATTATCTACAAAGACTTAGCGAGTGCGTTTATCCTTTCTAACAGCATTCTGGGTTGAATGTGCGTTTTGTACGGTTATCTATTTGTTGACTTAAAAATAAGAGCGTTTCAACATTTGTGAGCTTCAGGGCTCGCAAAACTAACTAAATTATATTCATTCGGGTATACGTCGGCCTATTTTATGCTTGATTTTAACTGAGAAAAACCTGGGATGCGACTTATACACGCGCACGATTTGTACACGGGTAAATACGGTTCTAATTTAGTTTCTCTGATTGAAGGTTAATATGGGCATTACATCAAATGGAAGTTTTGTATTGCAAGGATTTTCTCACAACGTTCATTTTCGTTTGATGTCTCTGATGCAGCAGTATCATTGTTGCTGGTAGCGTTGCTGTTTCACCAAGATCGCCTTTGATAGATCAAATCTGTGATCTAAATTGCCTCTTATTAATTATAAATTTATGTACCATATATAATCTTCTCTAACAACAAATGTTCTGAAATCAATAATGAAAATAATGCTTAATCCAACGAATTTTTCCATCATTCGCTTGACCTCGCCTGAAAAATGCATCAAATAGAAAAATCTGCGTAGCGACGGAGAAAATCACTGACTTCTAAATATACTCCTGGATATGTATTGAGTATTCTTTTTCTTGTATGAGAAACAAAAGATAACATGCATGTGTGGGGGTATTAAATCAAATATATAAAAACCTTGATGTTAACATTCTTTTTCATCTCCTTACTTTGCGGTTCGACATCATAACCGTTGGTTTACATAGATATTCTTCATAGAGGATTCTCAGAAAATACTGGAATGTGTGGGTGGTGTGCATTTCTCTGTCATCAACAATAATCTTTAAGATGTTGCTCTTCAAACGCTTTATATTACCTCCAGAGGCAACATCTATTCAATTAGTACACACATAAATACGTTCATCCATCCATACATACATACATATATACACGCATACAAGCATACACATACATGCCTTGGATATGTACGCACATGTACATACTTACATTTGTATATACCTATTTTTCTTTTTACCAGTTTGAGCGCGAGAGCCGGGCCATGCTGATATATATATGTATATATATATATATATATATATATATATATATATACACACATACAGAGAGAGTGAGATTGTTAAATATAGATATAGATATATGCATATATATGTATACATATATGTATGTGTTAAAATTAAAATAAATATATATGTGTATATATATGTAAATAGATAGATAAATAGATAGATAGATAGATAGATAGATAGATAGATAGATAGATAGATAGATAGATAGATAGATGGATGGATAACTAAGTAGAGACATGCGTGTGTTCTATTAAAAATTCTTGTTTGTAGAAAGCTATTCTGCAAGCAATACGATCCCTCAACAAGTCTTAGTTAGTTGATATCAAAGGGAAGAAATGTTGTTGCGCTGTTATTGATATCAAGAGCGTATTTTAGAAAGCATGTTTCTATGTGGTGGGGGGACATAGATACACGAAATGTAATTCATCAAATTATCTAAACCCAATATTTCCGTTTAAGAGTTACCCAATTCGTTTTGGGTCCTCTGTTTCTTCCAATCACTTCTCAAATTTACTGCGATACGTTTATGTTAGTTTTGACGTTTTAATTATTTATTTTAATTTTTCTTTCACTTATTTGGCGCAGTCGTGGCTGTGTGGTTAAGAAGGTCGGTTTGCAACCACGACCACGTGGTTTCTGGTTCAGTTTCACAGACATTTAAATTGTCATCATTGCATAATATTGGTTTCGAATTTTAGCACAAATCCCGCAAGTTCGGGTGAGGGAGGGGTTAAGTCGATTAAATCGTCTTCAGTGCTTAACTGGTACTTAATTTATCGACCCCGAAAGGATGAAAGACAAAGTCGACTTGGTCAGCATTTTGAACTCAGAACGTAAAGACGGACGTAACGCCACCATACATTTTCGCTGCGTACAAACGAGTCTGCCAGTTCGCCATCTTAAGATTTTGGATTTCCGTCTATCAGATCCGGTCAAATTTGCATTTCATACCCTCGGGATTGATAGAATAATAGCAGTCCAGCACTGGGGTCCATATAATTGACTCACCCACCAACCAAATCGCTGGTTCTGTGAAAAAAAGTTACAAAGACTTATAAGTCTATTGATAGTCTTAAAGAAACAATGTCGGTCCGATTTAGAAAATAAAGGTCGGGTTACGAAGTCTCCAATATCAAATACGAAATAAGCTGTTTTTCCCTGAATATGGGGCAATTCATAATTAATTAGCTCAACGATTATATTATTAAACTTTTTAAAAGCAAACTTTGGTATCTATTTTGTTGACAGTTCTTCAAATATAACAGAATATGGCAGATTCTGATTAAAGTTTTGAAATCAAAACACATGCATGTGTGTGTGTGTGTGCGTGCGTGCGTGCTTGTGTGTGTGTGTATGTTTGTGTGTATAGGTATGTATATAAGTATAAATATACACATATATATATATATATATATTCGTATAAAATATATATATATATATATATATATATA
>NC_068988.1:93607415-93608619 GCF_001194135.2 Octopus bimaculoides
ATATATATATATATGTATGTATGTATACGCATGCATGCACACACGCACATATATATTATGTACAAACAGATATGCATATACATACGCATGCGTTTGTAAGTCTGCGTATATATATTTATATATAAAACTGCATGATACTCACGCACATGCATGCATAAATATATATATATATATATATATATATATATACACACATACGTATATATGTATGTTTGTGTGAAGTGTGTGCATGTATGTATATTTATTTGTGTGTATTAGTAATATGTGTTTATGTATATACAGGCATACATACGTACATACATACACACACACACACACACGCGCGCAAGATTATATAAATGCGTGTGTGTTTATCTCTACGTCAGTGTGTGTGTGTGTGTGTGTGTGTGTGTGTGTGTGTGTGTGTGTGGTGTACGAATTCTCTTGACAAGGAAATGGAAAACATTGTCACATTGTTGTCATTATTCAATTGCAACAAACGATTCCTCTTGGATGGCTGCCTGCTTGATTGAAATGTATATAAACAGTCTCTCGAGGCACGTGTGTGTGTATGTGTGCCTACGGATGTGTGTGTATGTGTAAGAGTGTGTGTGTGTGTGTGTATGCATGTGTGTGTGTTTGATTATATTTATGTGCGTGTGTGTGTAAATAATGACTACTTGAATATATTTATGGTGAATTTGTTCTTCGTGTATGAAGCGCGAAAATTTTGCTTATATGAGTGTGTGCATGTGTGTGTGTGTGTGTGTGTGTGTGCGTTTTGTGTGTGTGTGTGCGTGCGTTTTGTGTGTGTGTGTGTGTGTGTGTGCGTGCTCGCTTGCATGTGTATTTGTAAAAGTATATTTGCATCATGTAATGTATGATCATTATACACAGCACAGTGTGTTTGTGTCTCTTACTGTGTGTGCTTCGTGTGTGTGAATGCGCATGTGCATGTGTATGTGAGTGCGCGCGTGTGTGCGTGCGCGTATGTGCGTGTGTGTGTGTGTGTGCGTATTTCATTGTATGTCTATATATGTTTGTGCGTGTTTGTGTACAACTACAAGATGCAGTGTTTTTTGTTATGTTTTGTGTGAACGTGACAATATGCATGTCCATATTTTATCGTTGTTGTTGTTGTCCTCATCCTTATTGATGTCGTTATTGTTGTTGTCGGTGGTGGAGTATATACATACATATATATATATATATATATATATATATA
>NC_068988.1:93609048-93610910 GCF_001194135.2 Octopus bimaculoides
TGAGTGCGCGCGTGTGTGCGTGCGCGTATGTGCGTGTGTGTGTGTGTGTGCGTATTTCATTGTATGTCTATATATGTTTGTGCGTGTTTGTGTACAACTACAAGATGCAGTGTTTTTTGTTATGTTTTGTGTGAACGTGACAATATGCATGTCCATATTTTATCGTTGTTGTTGTTGTCCTCATCCTTATTGATGTCGTTATTGTTGTTGTCGGTGGTGGTGTCAGTCTTGACCGAAAAGGCTAGTCACCAAATGCACTCCATAAATGACCATGCCATTAATTCTTGTTTTAAAAGACGAAAGAAAAAAACCATAACCAAGACTACATCAGTGGTTCTTCAACTGAGAAATTCCATTGTCCCCTTCGTTTGCAATGGAATCTTTCTATTGATGAGGAGAAAATCAAAACAGAATTTTCATGAGCATACTTCTTCGCCATCGTTATGGGTTGGACAAGTTTAAAAACTTAAAGTTGGTCTTCACTTTATTAAGCATAACGATTATCCTTTGTTTTTTCAAATGTTTCATCCCCCTCCACGTTTGTTTCTAATTTTTACGAGACTTCTGGCATATTTCTTTTTTTCTAAGAATCTCTAAGCTAATATATAGCTTAGGGTCTCACCAAGTGTAACCCAGTGCTGCTTGTGTGTGTGTAGACTGCTGCTTTTCTTTATTGGTTTGGCCTGACGGAAGGTCTTGTGCCCAAGGCCTTTTAAAGGCCTGCCGAAACCGTATGCAGAATATCTGTTTCGTAATACAAGATTTTAAGAACCAGAACTAACCTCTTATTCCTGGCAAGAATCACACAGTCGCAGATAAACCGCTACCAGTTCTCCTGACAGATTCTACGTAATTACTTCTCAAAGCGGCCGACACCGACACCTACTGGGGTGGGGTAGTACTGTAAGGCTGTTGGGACAAAGAGGCCGTAAGGTTGAGAGAGACAGATGCGTTTGTGCAAGTATTTCACTCTCTAGATCTTATTACAATATTGGTACAAGGCCAGCAAGTTTGAGAGAGTGTGTAAAGTCGATTACATCAACCCCAGTGTTCAACTAGTATTTGTTTTATCGGCTCCCAAAGGATGAAAAGCAAAGTCGACCTCGGCAGAATTTGAACTCAGAACATAAAGACAGACGAAATACCGCTAAGCATTTCGCCCGGCGTGCTTAACGACTCTGCTAACTCGCTGTCTTGAATCCTATTACAATATTAACTTCAAAACAAATTTTTAAATGTAATGTTATGAAAATCTGCCTGTTAGCCATAATGACAGCAACAACAACAACAACAATAACAAGGCCGACGTAAACAATGATAATAATAATAATAATAATAATCATAATAATAATAATAATAATAATAAAATATTTTGAAATGTGAATATGTAAATAAACATAATTCAATACGCTGTCTCTTCTTATAGCATTTGTTTTTTATTAAAAGGGCGGTGATATGGTAAGTAGTTACCAGAGTCAAATTAGTACCCGTAAACTAATTTACTCTGGCCTGATATTACGTGTATGTAGGCTAAGAATTGGATGGAGGGCATTGCATCGTAACAAGAGGGCGCTAAAAAAAAAAAAAAAAAAAAAAACTGGCACTCCGTCGGTTACGACGACCAGGGTTCCAGTTGATCCGATCAACAGAACAGGCCGCACGTGAAATTAATGATCAAGTGGCTGAGCACTCCACAGACACGTATACCCTTAATGTAGTTCTCGGGGAGATTCAGCGTGATTACAGATTGCGACAAGGCTGGCCTCTTTGAATTAGAGGTACAGCTCGTTTTTGCCGGCTGAGTGGACTGGAACAATGTGAAATAAAGTTTCTTGCTGAAGGACACAACGCGCTGCTATGAA
>NC_068988.1:93611305-93612761 GCF_001194135.2 Octopus bimaculoides
TGTGTGTGTGTGTGTGTGTGTGTGTGTGTGTGTGTACGTTTTATCCTATTTTTTATTTTCCGAAATCTTCCTCTAAAAGAGGAATTGGTTTCTAGCAAATATTAAAAAAAACTGAATCGTTGGAATTATAAATAAATAAAAAACTATGCCACATTTTAAACTTGAAAAATGTCTTCTATATTTTTATTGTCCCGCTTAAAAATGACATTTAAGCATTTCCATTGGACGGTACATGTGCCTCATCAGGTCAGCTGACTTCTGTGACGGTACGCACTTTTTCCAAAGCAACGGGATCCGTCCCGTTATGTTTGCTCTTGGCAGAAGTCTTAATGGGAATGTTCCAACGATATTCCATTTGCGACAACGGGAAGATTTCTTTATTTTTTCCCAGGACAGCGATTTTATTTTATTTATTTTCTCTCGGATGGCGTTGTATATTGATTTAGCGACAACATCATGTCGCATTGGGAGGTAAGACCTTGACATTTGTGGGCAACTGTTTATCACGTGTGTGATATCTTCCACAGAAACGTGACATAATCAACATTTACGGTTGCAGCTTGATGCCACAACAGCTTCCTTTGCTTTTGATGTATGTATGTATGCTATTTTTCAGTTTTATTTCAAGATTTCTTGCCAATAGAGAAAGAGCTGGTTTCTTGCCTAGATCTAAGGCTCCTTCATTGGAATTTTGTCATCAATAACAGGGTATTACGTATGTATGTATGTATGTATGTATGTATGTAACTATTCAGTTTTATTTGAAGATGTTTTGCCAATTGAGAAAGAGCCAGTTTCTAGCCTAGATCCAAGGTTCCTTCACACACACACACACACACACATATATATAGATAGATATACGTGTGTGTGTGTAAGTATTTATGTTTATATGTATGTATAAAACATAACTAAACTCACGTATATATAAATAAATAAATAAATAAATAAATAAATAAATGTGCACAGGCGTTATAGTAAGGGTGATGCACGCGCGTACAATTAAGTTTCTCGTTTGTTCGTTGTTTCTCGTGGAAACATTGTACGACTGTCTGTCTGCACCTTAAACACGAAGAAATTAAGAACAATTCAACCAACTGACTCTATCATGTTATGTAACGTTTGTTGCGTCAATGCTTTACATAATTGTTATTATTATTATTATTGTTATTATTATTACTATTGTTGTTGTTGATGTTGTTATTATTATTATTGTTGCTATTGTTATTATTATCATCATCATCATCATCGTCTGTTATTGTTATTTTATTGTTTTTTGTTTTTAATGTCTACACTAATCACTGTCCCCTGTCGTTGTTTTATTTCGATGGCGTCTATTCGTATTAGAAACCCTCTTATTACTATTCTCATCATCATCATCATCATCATCATCATCATCATCATCATCATCATCATCATCATCATCATCATCATCATCATCATCGTTGTTGTCAAGAAC
>NC_068988.1:93614937-93617488 GCF_001194135.2 Octopus bimaculoides
TATATATATATATATATGCGCCCTGTTTATGTGCTGTGTTTATGTGAAAGTTAAAAGAACGTTTATACAAACACTAAAAGTATGTTGGGAGCTGTTGTCTTATCGAATATAATTAGTTAACAAGGAAAAAGTTAATTAAATAAAAAAGAAACCCAGCATACTTTTGAAGATTTAAACATCTTGAAGGTAACAAAGAAAACATCTGTTACTTTCCTCCATGATTTTGTTAAGAATTCCTAGAAACATCGCTTACTTCTTTCTATACTTTTTCCTACACTGAACAAGTTTCTCTATGGCCGCACGTTTTACTACTAATACGTAGAAAGATAGGGCGACCGTAGTTTGGCCTTTCTCATACATATCTCTAGCAGTACCAAAGTGGGGTTTGTCAGGCGAATGGGGGAACATGTACGTAGTCACCGAAACTGCTAGAAATAGTAACACGTCCCTCTTACTCACAGTCTCATGCAAAATCGTAAAAATATAAAGGACACATTGAACAGTTTACTAGTAAATACATTATGCCAGAAAATTTTTTTGTTAATGTTGATTGGGTAAAGAGTAGAGACCCCCTTCGGTCATGAGTGACCATGGGGATGCACCTAGAAAGATACCTTCCGAGACACAAGTCCAGGCAAAGTCGTTCACAGAAGACAAACAGTCGCCCATCCATACCAGCCTCCTCTCTTCACGCCACCGATGTTATCCAAGGGAAAGGCAAAGGGGCCGATACAGCTTGGCCCCAGTGACGTCATAACTCATTTCTACAGCTGAGTGAACAGGAGCAACAGGAAATAAAGTGTCTTGTTCAAGAGCGCAACACACTGCCCGGTACGGGAATGGAACTCACTACCTCATGATTGCGAGCCCAATGCTCTAACCACTGAGCCGTGTGCCTTCACCAAAATTGCTGATTAATGCCAAAATATCAAATGTCAACAATCTGTTCGATCAAGGCTGGCTAACACGGGACTCTGTGTGTATGTGTGTGTGTGTGTGTGTGTGTGTGTGTGTGTGCGTGCGTGTGTGTGTGTGCGCATGCGTATGTGTGTGTGCGTATGTAATGTTTGTTTTCCTTATTCAAACAATGACCATTATGTCTTTATTTCAAGGCTATGTTTTTAGCGGGTCGAGTAACCACAGCCATCGATAACTTCCATTCTCTCCTCCATTTAGTTGGACTTTGAGCACTCTCACTCTCTCTCTCTCATGCTTATAATTCCAAATTTGTTTGTAGTCTAGGGCTAAAAGTAATCTTTAACCTCAACTTGCAATTAACTGTCAACAGTAAGAAACATATCTAGAGTCGATGAGAGGCGGAGAGCAATTGCTGAAAAACCCAAAATAAGTCAAATTGGTCTGACATTGTGATTTAGGATGGAAGCTAGAGTTTAATAATATGAGTGACAGGTCTATATAAGCGGATGGACAAGAGTGGAAAAAAAATTAATCAAAGTTAAATGAGGTTCAGAAGAATATTCTTGGCAAAAACTCTGAAAACAAAAGTAGAGTGATGAAATTAGGGAAAGAAAGCTACGTTGATGACAATGGAAGGAAAACAAAAATCTGAATGTTGACACAAGTAAAAACAACAACAACAATAATAATAATAATAATAATAATAATAATAATAATAATAATAATAATAATAATAATAATAATAATAATAATAATAACAACTCGAGTGACGAAAGTAATGAAAACAACAACAGTAATTTGGAAATCTGATGAAAGGTTTGCGGAAACATAGACTGATTGTGACCAATACCTGGTCGGGTTTCTAAATAACTATACATACATACATACATACATACATACATACATACATACATACATACATACAATATATAAGTACGTATGCATGTACTTATGTATGTATGTACTTATGTTTGTGTGTACATATGTATGTATATGTGTATGTATATTCTACGTTGTTGAATAAAAACTACAAGGTGGTAAAATAGGGTAGAATTGCTGTTATTATTATTAGTGTCATTATTTTTATTATTGTTGTTTTTGTTGTTATTGTTGTTATTCTTTAATTCTTGGAGAAATTTAGAAAATTCCACGAGAAGAACGACAGACGAGTGAAGGATGAAATTTTGGGTCGGAAAATTAAGGGAATGGAATCGTGAGAGTGAGGTAGAATATAAATGCGATTATATATATATATATATATATATATATATATAGACACACATACATACACATACATTCATACAGTCATTCACGCATACATACATACATGCATACATACACACATACATACATACATGCATGTATGTATATATATCAACATGTATATGCGTGTATATCTCCATATCTATATGTGTGTATATATATACATACCTACATGGGGCTATGTAGTCAGAAGCTTGCTTCCCAACCACATGGTTCCGGGTTCAGTCCCAGTGCGTGGCACCTTGGGCAAGCGTCTGAAACTGAAAGAAGCCTGTATATGTGTATAAATTTTTGTGTGTGTGTTTGTCCCCCACCATCGCTTGACAACCGATGTTGGTGAGCTTATATGTATGTTTATATATATATATAT
>NC_068988.1:93618124-93618816 GCF_001194135.2 Octopus bimaculoides
GGAGGAGGAGGAGGAGGAGGAGAAGTGGCGTTTGTGTTAGATGAGGGGGTAGAAGGCTAGTGAAAGCAAGGTCGCTGGAAGCAAGGAAAAAATGAATCCTAGGAAAAGTCTTTTACTGAAAGAAGAATTGGTAAAATTGAATTGAATGAATGTAAGGTAATAAGAGAAAGAACTGACAGAAATCAGGTGTGTGTGTGTGTAGTGGGGAGGGGGAAGTCAGTAGTGGTGGGCAGATTGGGATAAAGTATGATGGAAGAAATAAAGAATGAAGGAAGAATAGTGGAGAAGAAGAGGAAAATGATGAAAGGAGAGGGGGAAGAGAAAGAGTTAAGATGGAACGATTGAGTGAAAGTGAGAAGAAGAAGACAGAGAGAGAGAGTGAAAGAGAAAGAAAAAAGAAAGCAATAAAGAAGCAAATGAACAGATTGTGTAAGAGTAAAAGAGTGAGAGAGAGAGAGAGAGAGACTGAGTGTACTCTATTTTCATTCTAATACTCTCTCACACACACACACGATCAATCAATCCCTTATCCTTTGTCTGTCTCTCGCTCTCGCTCGCTCTCTCTCTCGTTCTCTCTTCTTATACACATCGACTTTCGGTGTGTGTGCTCAACAGATTTATACTTAAAAGCGAGTGACTGTTCGATGCAGGAAAGAGAACGAACAAGAGAAAGAGGTTTAGAGCAATGGGAA
>NC_068988.1:93618982-93620915 GCF_001194135.2 Octopus bimaculoides
AGGGAAGGAAAGAAAGAACTGCCAAACAAGAGTATGTGTGTATGTATAAGCATGTGTGTGAGAAAGAATAAAAGACAGTGAGATGTTTGACATGTACAGATGTTCCTGTTTCCAAAATGGTAAGGTCTCAAAGACCGTTGTAGCAGCAATGTTGTAGCCGACGATGGTGATGATGGTGATGGTAGTAGTAGTAGTAGTGGTGGTGGTGGTGGTGGTGAGTGTCAGAGAGTAGAACTAATCAGTTGTGACAGAGTGGGGTGGGGAAGGTTTCAGGTTGATGACAAACGAACTACATTGGAGCCAGAAGATGTCAGGAAAATCATTAAAAAGCTACGAAAGCATTGTTATTTACTTTCCGTTATTCTTGAACATTTGAAAATAACAGATAAATTAATAAGAATAATGAAAACTAAAACGAGGCTCGACTTCGAGTCGATCACTTCAAACTAAGTTTTATTTGCCAACAGATATTTCAGCAATGGTAGATAGTGGCACTCCGTCGGTTACGACGACGAGTGTTCCAGTTGATCCGATCAACGGAACAGCCTGCACGTGAAATTAACGTGCAAGTGGCTGAGCACTCCACAGACACGTGTATCCTTAACGTAGTTTTCGGGAGAGATTCAGTATGACACAGAGTGTGACAAGGCTGGCCCCTTTGAAATAAAGGTACAACAGAAACAGAAAAAAGAGTGAGAGAAAGTTGTGGTGAAAGAGTACAGCAGGGTTCGCCACCACACCCTGCCGGATCCTCGTGGAGCTTTAGGCGTTTTCGTTCAATAAACACTCACAACGCCCGGTCTGGGAATCGAAACTGCGATCCTATGTCCGCGAGTCTGCCGACCTAACTGGGCCGTTGCGCCTCCACAATAGTAGATATCTATATATATTCACCTTTCTGAACAGAACAGAAGAAAAAAATGTTGAAATTCAATAACGTATCTTTATCTGTCTTCAAAATACATATGGAATGTAAATAAATACATTTGTTCTGTGACGTGTTGGATACAAAAGAAATAAGATTTTTAGCTTTAAATTTAAAGATCGTTTACAGGAAGTGTTTTTCAAACAGAGTTGTTTTAAGAATACACATTTAGCATAGAATAATAATTAGAAAAAAAAAATATTAGTCATCGACAAATATTATTATCTTAATTATTTCGGCGTCTACACAAGTTAGCATGTTTCGCTTGTATTAAGACATTATCAATTAAAAGATACACAGATATATGGAGTTTCTGATGTACATTCAATAGCAAGAGCATTTCTAATGTATGATGACATAGGATAGCCAATAACTGGAGACGAGCTTCACTATTGTATGACATGTAGATGACGCCTCTAAATAACTTATGTTAGATTAACTACATTAAAACCGATCATTGTGCATCTCAACTTTCCTAAAGCCATAAGAAAGAATCACATTTAATTTCCAGGAATTTCATTCGTATTTCTTTGTATTTTTTTCGTTGTTGTTTTTTTATTCTGTAATATATTTCTTTTTTCTTTGGCTTGTTTGTTTCTCATTTGTAGTTGTCAAAAGAAAATATGGTAGAAATCTTTATTGGTAAATTCTCACCAATTAAAAACTGGCTTCTATATTAAATGACTATTTAATTTGCGTGTCTTGCATCTTGAGGTTCGTAGAATAGGTCTGTAAAGAAATAAATTTTATTCTGCTACGCGACAGACTATTTTAATTTGTGTTTTTATCCATGGACAAGAAAGTCAGTCAAAAAAATTAAATAAAATGACAACCCTATACACTCCCACTCCACCCCGCCAGTACAGAGGCACACATAAAAGCACAAATATTCTCACTAAAAATGGTTCTGAAAATACAATATTAAGCCTAAAAAGCCATTACAGGAGATATATATATATACATATATATATATATATATATATATATATATATATATATATATATATA
>NC_068988.1:93621210-93623059 GCF_001194135.2 Octopus bimaculoides
CGTATACATATCTATCTATCTATCTATCTATATATATATATATATATATATATATATATGTATATATATTTATTTATTTATGTGTTTCAGCCAAGTGGCTGCGGTCATGCTGGTGCACCACCGTGAGAATATATATATATATATATATATATATATTTGCATGCATACATATGTATACTTATGTGTGTCTGTAGTTTGTATATATATATATATATGTAAGTTGTATGCGCGCGCGCGTGTATAAATGAACGATGTTTAATGCCGAAGAATGTTTGTGTATGGATTTCCCTCTGAAGCCTATTCGGGTTTAATTAGGATACAAAGAAATGAGACAAAAGGAAAGATAATATTTCGCCCAACCGCCATTATTCTCAAGTTAAGCATCAACAGATTACAGATAGTTACGGGCCACAACACACTCTGATGCCACCCAAAATATATATTCGTTAGATATATGGCTTCTTCTTCTAGAGAAGGTCTGCTTACCTAGTCCCGTGCTCCTGTTCCACATCGCTGGACAGTTCTGATTCACTAATGCGTTTCATTTTGAAGAAGAGAAAAGAAAACGATAAAAAAATAAGAGAGTACCACACACAGTCTCCGGCACATTTATCATGTAGATAGATAGATAGATAGATAGAGAGAGAGAGAGAGAGGGAGAGAGAGAGAGAGAGAGAGAGATAGTTAGATATACATATACATACACACACACGCATATATAAACATGTGTATGTGCGTATCTATCTATCTATCTATCTATCTATCTATCTATCTATCTATCTATCTATCTATCATTCAGTATGTAAATAGACAGATCGATGTAAATTCTAACAAGGAACAGATATGCAACGGAACCTCGGTTTACGAACGCTTCTCATCACGAACAAATTGGTTTGCGAACAAGCAATTTTCCCAACAACATAAAACGTCAATGGTGTCTCGAGTAACGAACATGGAAGCAAACAACATCGGTTGACGAAGAGCTGAAAGTATCAGCGGGAGAACGTCAGATGTTGTTTAGCTTTCGCTCATTGCATATCGCTGCTCGAATTCGTTGTGCCTTCTCTTGAATTTCCTATGGATAAAATAGTTTCGGTTTACGAACATTACGGATGATGAACGGCCTTCAAGAGAGGATTAAATTCGTAAACCGAGATTCCACAATAAAGATTTTGTAGTGTTTGGTTTCACTCCTTTATATTCTAAGTTCAAATTTGCCTTTCATCGTTATAACACGATGTTGACGCAAGCTCTCAGACTTAATACCTTGCGCAATTGTGCAAAAAAGAAAGAAAGAAAAGAAAACGAAATAAATAAATAAACCACCTAGATACCAATTATGTTTTAAGTGCCACCAGATATTTCATGTCAGACGTACTTTAATACTTTTCTACTCATGAGAATTTTCATCACAATTCTCATTGTGACGAAAACTAAAGATGTATCCTGATATCTAACTCTTCCCTTCTAGTTTAAAATGAACAACGCTGCATCTCGAAGAAGTTATTAGTTCAATAATGTAGAGTTTACTAATTAAGTGTTGCAGATTTCAGTCAACACCAATGTAATAATATAGAGTAGTGCAAAGGCCCTCTTTTTTTAATTTCACTTATCCAATTTTCCCAGCCAGTGATATTTATAGACAAGATTCTTTTGACAATAGTATTTCTTTAGGTCAAGACGATGCAAAAGTTATTGTTGGGAATATTTTTTTTATTATACAGAACAAGCAAAAGGGGCCTATTATTTTTTCTCACTCTCTTTTTCTCTTTCTTTCTCCCTTTCTCTCTTTCTCTCTCGTCACTTTATATGTGTGTGTATATATATATATATATATATATATATATAT
>NC_068988.1:93623470-93627703 GCF_001194135.2 Octopus bimaculoides
ATATATATATATATATATATATATATATATATACACATACACACACACACACAAACACCCACACACAAACACACACACACAACGACCTCTCTCTCACACACAGACGAACAGGCGAAGATGAAGCGAAGTATGTATGCTCATATACATGTCACTGTATGTGTGAGTCTGTGTCTGTATGCGTACGTGGAGGCATGTGTAGCTACTATTAGATGTATACATGTGTATAGACAAGTGGGGAGAAGATAATGGAAATATACAAGTGGAAAAGAAAACACAAGAAGACAGGTTACAAAGGAGTGGAAAACGGTAAGGAAATGGTACAAAAGTCACTGAATAGAATCAGGTGTGTGTGTGTGTGTGCAATGTAGATGGTTAGCCGGATGAATCCTAATAACTTTTAGAACGAGAGAACAGGGAGCCAGGATGGTCCTCTGGAGGTCATGTGTCCTCTGCCGCTTAGACTACTGCGCTCAATTACGGTCACACAACTGTTTGAGGTTCAGTGCTGTGATAGTTGTGATTATTAGCGGGTAGACTTGTTCACGTTAAACAGTATTTTGGGACGGTGTGCAAAGAGTTGATAGATGTCAAAGCAAGGTAAACGGTGTAAAGAATAAAAGCTTTTTTTGTGATGACAAAAACACTTTTCAAATATGACAGCTTAGTAGCTTGTCTATCTGTATATACCAATGACCTTGCACACTGTGTAAGGAGCGAAAGCTATACATACAGAGAGAGGGAGAGAGAGAGAATAAAAGAGAGAAAGAGAGAGATGGAGGAGGAGAAAGAGAGGTGTATATTGTATGCATAATATCATAATGTGTATGAGCGTGTATATATGTGTGTGTGTGTATATATATTAGGGTTATGACTTTTTCACACCCTAATAACCCTATTCTGTAATTCGATAAATAATTTTATAAAAGTCAGGAAACTAATATTTATTTTGCTTTGTTTGAAAAAAAACATCACCCCCAACATAAGAAAATGATCACCACTTTTGACCCAAATCATGCAAAATTTTAGCGGGGTTCATAACGCCTGCTCAAGATTTTAGCAAACTTGGTGTGCTGACTCAATGCAATGCAGAAATAGTATATCTGAAATTTCATCTTTCTAGTTGAGGTAGTTTCGGAGTTATGGGCTTTTAAAACTATAATCACTAGATGGCACTAGATTCACCTTTCAGTATTTCCACTGCTTAAATCTTTGTAAACACAAGAGAGAATGTGTAATAAAAGTCTATTTAGACATTTTAAAGATTACTGAATTAAAATTGGTCTATTCAAAGGTTCAAAACTAGGCTATTTTAAGACAGAGGCCACTACAAGCATTCGATGACACACAAAATTTAAAACAGTACATATTTTTAACTTTATGGGTTTAATTCCAATTTTAAATAACTATAAAAAGAAAGGGTGTTGAATGTTAGCAAATTTTTAAACATAACAAAGAATTAATATGCTTTGTAAGATAAAATGAATCGAAGCTGAAGTTTCTCCTTTTTACAAACATCATAAAGATCTTGAAGGCCCTTGATTGCCCGTTCTGCACTCTGATTTATTCTGGGAATTTCTAGTTTTGATGGTTCTCGACTCCAAAAGTTTTTACAAAGTTCAATGCTTTTTTATGAACTTGCGGGCTACCACATAACTTCTGATAATAATGTGCATTGAACATTCGCTCAGTAAACCAAAAATCTACCCGGAGATGAATCGAAAAACATTGTGAAGCAAAACTCTTTTCTCTGGTAGAAGAATAAATGCCAAAAGAGCTAGTATTGCTCGAGAATTCCATCTTGCATTACTTGAGTTGGATATTTTTTGAAACCTTTCAGTAGGGAATTTGTCGGTTTCTTCAAAGAAAAACTCTGGTCAAATGAAATAGAAATTTCATGCCATCTCGCCATCCTGCTGATTTGAAGATAATATAACCTTCTATCCTCACTGCACAGCCATTCACCGTTTTCCTTTGTGATGTCAAGAATTCCTTTCAATGAATCGTATTTTCCTCGTTTTAACATTCATGATAGGTATTCAGCACTTTTTTTCTACATTTGCTTGTGATTCAAGACTATGCAACTTCTAAGAAAATAAGCGAATTTCACCTTCCGTTGATTGGACACTTTCCATTGTTTAAACGCACAAATGTTCATAAATCGGTGAGATTTGAACATGAAATGCAATGAACCAGGATGAAAAGCACTTTAAAAGATAACAAAACAAAATAAAATGAATAACAACTAAATAAAACAATTAACTATGTCAAACTCATTATTGAAAACAAGTTAATGTTTCTTTATATTTATTTATTTATTTATCATCATCATCATCATCATCATCATCATCCTTATTATTATTATTATTATTATTATTATTATCGTTATTATTATTATTATTATCGTTATTATTATTATTATTATTATTATTATTATTATTATTATCATTATCGTTATTATTATTATTATTATTATTATTATTATCATTATTATTATTATTATTATCGTTATTATTATTATTATTATTATTATTATTATTATTATTATTATCGTTATTATTATTATTATTATTATTATTATTATTATTATTATTATTATTATTATTATTATTATCATTCTTTCCTGTTTTTTTTTCTGTTTGAAAAATACCAATAATTAACAAAACTGACCTTGTAAATATGTTTGTTGCATTTTTGACAAACTGTGGTGCTCTACCGATTCTTCTTTTGTTGACGTTGTTGTTATTGTTATAATTGTCATTGCAGCTATTGCTGTTGTCAGTGGAGCTGCTCTTATTGTTTGTCTCCTTCCGCTTTTCTGTCAATTCTTGTTTTATTTTTTTGTTTGTTTTGTTTGCCTAGTTTTTGTATTGTTTGTTTGTTTGTTTTTCTTTGCTACCGACATTTTTGTTGTTGTTTTTTATATTGATTTTGCTGCTAGTGTTGTTGTTTTTATTGTTGCTTTTATGCTTATTTTTCTGTTATTGTTCCTGTTTCTTTTCTAATAATAATAATAATAATAATAATAATAATAACATTATTGTCATCATCATCATCATCATCATCATCATCATCATCATCATCATCATCATCATTATTATTATTATTATTATTATTATTATTATTATTATTATTATTATTATTATTATTATTATTTTCAAGCAAAATATGGATTGATCTCTTTTGACAGCTTTCGGATTTTGAAATAAATATTTGCATTTTTTAACGAATTGTATCATTCCGCCATCATAGCGTCCTGATATCCGCACCATTCTAAATTTGAATATAACATCATAAAACAACATTTTTGAAGCACCTTTATCACTTCAGGTGCAATGAAATAGCTACACCTGTGAATTGAAAACAGGGCGAATGTCTTATTTTGCCAGAACCTCTAGGGTCCAATATGCACCTATTTAAAAATAAAGTACAATATTTTACTTCGACCTCAGTATTTGACTGGTACTTTATTTTATGAACCTCGGAGGGATTTAAGCTCTGAACGTAAAGAGCCGGTAGAAATGGCACTAAGCATTTCGTCCGACGGGTTTAACTTTTCTGTCAGCTCCCGCTTTTTACATTTCCATACCTGATAAACAAAATTCTTTCTACGATAAGCACAAAGCCTGAAATTTTGGGATTAAGTGCTTCTCGATTACATCGACCCCAATGCTCAACTGGTACTTATTTTATCGACCGCAAAAAAGATGAAAAACAGAGTCGTACCCGGCGAAATTTGAACGCAGAACGTAAAGCCAGAACTATTTTTGTCCGACATGCTGACGACTCTGCCAGCTCGCTGCCAAATGCATCACTCTACCTGGTAAACAAAATCAAAATGTTCTATATATTATTAGATATTTGCAGGAATCAAGGACCATTAGATATCTTTAAACCAATTCTAATGCAATATTCGCGATACTTGAATAACTACTACTTGACCTTTGACCCACAATGTGTCTTGTATGTCAGCAGCAAATACTGATAAAATGGCATTGGGTATTGGAAGAAATCGCTTCGTAACGGCACGGTTATATTCACATGTCAACACCGGAAGTTCTTTTCGACAAGCTAAACCTCGCTAACAGGAAGTTTTATACTACAATATCAAAACGATTTTGTCTCAACTTGTTTAATCACTAAAAACAAAACAATGATCACAGAATTACAAGCACTGAATATATGTGTGTGTGTGTGTGTGTGTGTGTGTGTGTGTGTGTGTGTGTGTGTGTGTGT
>NC_068988.1:93628838-93629486 GCF_001194135.2 Octopus bimaculoides
TGTGTGTGTGTGTGTGTGTGTGTGTGTGTGTGTGTGTATGTACATATATAAGGAACACGAATGCAATAGTTCTTTTTCGTATTTTGTTGACATCCGTAGATTTTTATTACAGTATACGCTCTTTCATACCGTTGACTCGAGTCTATTAGTGGACAATTGAACGGTGATAAATGATCACGTGTTGAGAGATGGCTGACGGGAGTTAACTTGTGGAGTTTGTCACTTTTCACTTCCTATAAATCTTACCCAACGCACACACATAGAGGCAACAACAGATACATATATACATGACGAGTAAACACACACACACACGCACACACAGAGGCACACATACAGACAGACGGGCAGACAAACAGACGGAATGGGGAAAAGAAATAGCAACAACTGTCTGTATAGCGTGAGAATGACGCAGTTAGGCCGATGGATTTCCGCTTCCAGCCTTCATTATCAGCACACACACACACACACACACACACACACACATACACACACACACACACACACACATTTTATCTACACGTACATACATATATACGTATATGCACTTAAATATATTCATAAATGCATATACATACATACGTGTGTGTATATGTATTACTTATGTTTATGTATGTATATATACATATATGTGTATGTTATAATCTGTTT
>NC_068988.1:93633399-93634823 GCF_001194135.2 Octopus bimaculoides
ATATATATATTTACATATATATATATATATAAACATACACACACGCACACACACACACGCACACATACATACACACACACACACAAACATTAAGCCATTGCTGAGGACAATGTTATTTCCAGGGGTTTTTTCTCTTTTCTATTTTCGTCCCTTTAAAGTAAACTTTCGATTCTTACTGAAGAAACGTATCCCCGTTTCTTGTTGCTTGATTAAACCTTGGAGAACCTTTAAAGTTGAACTTTTAGAAGTGGTCCACTGACTTGACTAGTTTCTTCTTTATTTCTGGAGTGAAATAACAAGTTTAGGCTTGTTTTGTTTAGTGATTTATTTATTTTAGTCAGTTTTTCTTTTGCGGACAATTAGAATCAGTCTAAAGATGGAACACTAACGCCTGTGTGAAGAAAAGAAGCCTTGAAAATTAAGCTAACAACAAAGAGAAGAGATCTTATTACGAGCTGTGAAAACAAAACTAAACAAAAGTGAAACAACTGACAAAATTAGAATCAGAACAAAGCCATTATTATGCGAGTAAGCAGGTTGAGCAGACATCTTGCAAGATCTATTTTCCCAAATGTCTGAATGATGCAGTAACTAAAGCTCTTTGAAATTATCCATTGAGCCTCATTTACAAGGTGTGCCAATTCGATTGAAATGGTAACGGGGTAATCTATTGGAAGAATTGCTGACAAAACCTATCCTATCATGTTACGGAAAATTGTTCTAGACATGTGCGGAAAAAAATTCTATTTTATTTGTAGAAAGAGGAAGAGGAGTTTAAAGCAAAAAATAAAACTTAGCAAGGATAGAATTTCTTTGAGAGTTAATGTGAAATTTTACGAGAAATTAAAACTTGAATGACTTTGAAAACTTGCAGATTTTGTAAACTTGCAATTATAGTTTGTTGCAAATAAGCATTGAAAGAAATAATTGCTTGTGAAGGAAACTGTACGACAGTCTTCTTCAAGGTCTGCTAATTCAATTATATAACTATTTTTCGGTGTTAGAGTTGGTACTAGCCACGTAAACAGAGACGCAAACAATCAACTAAGGCATCGGTAGTTCCTATTGTAATATTGATGGTGGCAACATAAATATCGTTAGTTATACTGGAAGTTTGCTTCGAATACGAAGAGTCAGAGCCACTGAGCAGTGCTGGATTGTGTCGTTTGAATATCATTTGAGAGCACAATATTAGATAACAGTAATCATGTCATTCATATTAAATTCATGTATGCATTCGCTGTCACGTCAGTGATGTAGAATGCAAGTTGAATAAGGACTGTCAAAGGAAAAACAGAGAGCGAGGACCAAAGTGAAATTGGATTAAGGGGTGGCGGGTAGCATTTACAGAAAATACGGCAGAGTGTGTGTGTGTGTGTGTGTGTAAATACACACACACATATTCATATAGAATTTATATATAT
>NC_068988.1:93634957-93637420 GCF_001194135.2 Octopus bimaculoides
TATATATATATATATATATCTTTGTTGCTGTACACATTCGCTGTACACATTCGCTGTACACATTCGCTGGTATGAAATATTCTGGCACAGCGGTGTTGGCGCTGCTTATTTGGCGCTACTGATTCGACGCTGACTTGTTTGACACCAGACATTTTTATGTTTCTTTCCTTGTCTCCTTCTCTTCCGCCTTAATGCTGAAACTGGACATCAACCGTATCAGGCTTGCTGGTGTCGGAAGGCCAACGGATGTCATAGGTTATTTCGTTTGTATACCTCAACGTCATTCCAAATTCTCAATATCACTCGTCTGATTCAGACGAAAGATTAAGTTGACTATGGTTGGCTTGAGATCAAAACTAAACATCGTTATGCATTTAATCTTACAATCTATAGTTGTTTTCACTAATATAGATTATATTAATAAAGTTTTATACATTTGCTCTAATCCATTTCAATAGATTAAATCTATTTTCTGTTTCAATTCATAATTATTTATCAAACAACTTGTCTTTTTTTTTTTACTTTATTATTTCATATTTCGTACAACTTACTCAAATTCCTCAGCCAGGAGTCTACCGCACGAAAGATGACCGGATTTTCTTCTTGGCGTTACTACAAAGCACTACTGTTAGGCGCAAAAACAACGAAAATAATAATAATAATAATAATAATAACAATAATAATAATAATAATAATAATAATAATAATAATAATAATAATAATAATAATAATAATAATAATGATGATAATAATAATAATAATAATAGCCAAAATAACAACAGAAGCAGTAACAGCCGTTTTGACCGCTGTTGTGCGTACATCAGAAAATCGCTTAAGCGAATAACATCATTGGTGGCAGGTGTCAAAAGCTTGTTTTCACCTCATCCACCAGAAAGAAGACGCAGGTGTAGGACTAAAGACACACAAATCCCTAACATAAATCTTTCCAAACCTACAAACTTCGTTGCAAAACAGAGAGAAGTGAAAGTTATTCTGCTCGTATTATTTTCTTTTGGTTGTTTTATGTTTGTTTATATAGTTCTTCTAGTGGCTGATGGTGCCATAGTTGTTGCTTCCGCCGTTTTGAAGAGGGAACGGAGTGGAGGAAGTTAATGTTAGCGTTTCAAAGAGTAGAGTTTAATATCATAATTGTCAAAAAGGAGACGGGGAGCAGAGAGGGGGCAGGGCAAAGAAAGACAGTAGGGACGACCGAAAGGGAACAAGTGAGAGTCGATTAATATCTTCTGTAGACTACAGAAGGGTGTAGTCTGCAAATAAATAAATACAAAGTCACACTGTCATACAAGCTTCGATCTTAAGACACCCAGTTGTATCATTGCGTGTGTATGTATGAGTATACATGTATAAACACAAAGGAAGTGTAAAACAGATTATATACGCACGCACACGAGTACAAGTGGCTGAGCACTCCACAGACACGTGTACCCTTAACGTAGTTCTCGGGGATATTCAGCGTGACACAGTGTGACAAGGCTGGCCCTTTGAATTACAAGTACAACAGAAACAGGAAGAAAGAGTGAGAGAAAGTTGTGGTGGAAGTGTACAGCAGGGTTCGCCACCATCCCCTGCCGAAGCCTCGAAACCGCGATCCTATGACCGCGAGTCCGCTGCCTTAACCACTGGGCCATTGCGCCTCCACTGTTTGTGTAATGGCTATAATACGTCGTACACTTGCGTTTGTTTCTCGCTGAAGCTCACGAACGAACGACTGACCACGCTAGTTTATTATTATCATTGTCTTCCATCAATGTACAAAACGAAGTCTTTCACACGCGTGATTTCTCCTTTAACAAATGTATCCTTTATATATTCTCCATATTAACGAGAAAATTTTCCTCGTTTTGTTATTCGCCATTACAAACCACCAAATTCTTCCTTTCGTTTCTTTTGTTTCATTACAGCTCATTATTTCCCTTTTTCTTTTATTTTCCTTTTTTTTTTTTGTCCCAGTAACTGAAAACCGTTGCTAAATTTTTATGAAGGCAAACAATTTGAAGACTTTCGATCATTTTCCCCTTAATTAACTCGTGGTGCTAATCAAATTCGCAGGCCAGTTCCATTTCCGGATATAGGACAGTCTTATTGATAGGGACTGTCACCTCACACGAGATAGTAAAAACATTACTATTCCGTTCTTGACAAGCAAAACTAGCGGAGAATGAAATCGGTGACTTGTTTAATTTCCCATATTTGCTGTTTCACTTCGAACATACTTTACAACTACGTGATTTGGGTTCAGTCCCATTGCGCGGCATCTCGGGCAAGTGTCTCCTAGTATAACCCCAGGCCGACCAAAGTCTTGTGAATGGATTTGGTTGAAGTAAACTGAAGGAAGCTTCTCGTATATGCGTATGTGTGTCTGTGTGTCTGTGTGTCTGTGTGTGTGCTAGCTTCCGAACGATGTCACACCGCTGGCAGGGCGAGCAGACTTATATATGAATA
>NC_068988.1:93642558-93646414 GCF_001194135.2 Octopus bimaculoides
CCCTCTCTCTCTCCCTCTCTCTCTCTCCCTCTCTGTCTCCCTCTCTGTCTCCCCCTCTCTCTCTCTTCCTCTCCTCCTTTCTCTCTCCCTCTTTCTGTTTATCCCTCTTTAAACATTTGTCTCTTACTCTCCTCTTCCTCATACATAATATCAGCCTCTTTCTCGCCGACATTTCGATTCTGTTCTTCTTCCTTCACTCCCCTTATCCTTCTCTCGTACCCTCTCTCTCTCTCTTTCCTCACGTCCTCTCCTCCCCTTCTTCCTAAACTCTCTCTACCTATCTTCTTCACCCTCTCCTTCTCTAATTCCCCTCTGCCGTCGTCACCCTTCTGATCACTCATTATTTTCATTCTTTTCTCGACTCTGGAATGTTTCCTTGATTTGCCAGTCACTCTTCTGTCTTAACTAATTACTTCCATCTCAGTGTCATTTCTGTCCTTCCATCAATTTCAACTAAGCTTGTCCCACAATCCGCTTTCTCATAATTCCATAATATTTACTTTCATTCATCCATCACCCATTTCAATTTCTTTCACTTTCTCTTTCTCTCTCTCTTGCTCCTTCATTCTTTATATGTTTAATTGGTTGGCTACCTAGCTCTTACCTTTTTCTCTGCTTATCTATCTATCTATCTATCTATCTATCTATCTATCTATCTATCTATCTATCCACCCATCCATCCATCTATCTATTTATTTATCTATCTATCTATCTATCTGTCTTTCTGTCTGTCTGTCTGTCTGTCTATCTGTGTGTGTCTCTGTATTTCTTTCTTTCTCTGTGTGTGTGTGTGTGTGTGTGTGTGTGTGTGTGTGCATGTGTGTATTTAGTTTGCTTCCGCTCTTCTTAGTCTTTTTCTTTGTAACATCCATCACCTCAGACATGAAATACGACAAACGAAACCAAAATGACAATATCATGAAAGTAAAAGCCCTTGAACTATAAACGCATCGAAACTAAACAGATTGTGGTCGCCATGGCTGATGAGAGGTGCGTAATGTTTGATTTACTATTTTCCGTAAATCGTTTCCGCGTTCCATTCGATTTTACTTTCCAGATTTCTAGCGTACACAGTTTCATATCACTTATCCATTGAGAACTGGTTTCTACGGTTATATCATTTTCATTTCTATAAGACAGGTGAGCTGCTAGATGCAGGAGGAGGAAAGAGTGAGAGAAAATTGTGGCGAAAGAGTCAGTTGAACTTCGCCATTACCTTCTGCTGGAGCCGCGTGGAGCTTAGGTGTTTCGCTCATAAACACACGCATTGCTCAGTCTGTGATTCGAACCCGCGATCCCTCGACCGCGAGTCTGCTGCTCTAACCACTGGGCCATGTGCCTCCACTTTTCTTTTCATATGCTCATTAAATATTCGTGTTGTGACTTCGGTTCTTCTTCCTATGTTTATCCAAAGACGACGACACATCCGTCTTAGTTCCACCCACAACAACGACATACCTTTCTGAAAGCCACGTCATACCCTTCTATCTATTTTCCCCATCACCAGTCATTACTTTCACTATGCAAACACACAATCATTTATCTCATTTGTCTTACAGTTGCCTTATCTCCAACACCCGTCTTACTAAGTGACTTGTGCGCCACCATCACCTCCACGCATATACACACACTATTACACTTATATTTATTTAAATTGCTTTGTTATTTTTGCCTCTTCGAACATCCACTCTTCCACGCTTGGCACGCTACGCAAACGACATTACCGAAATACCTCGTGTGCAAATTATAATCCCACATCTGTTGCAATCACGTGACGTCGCAGTGCATCGCACTTGAGAAATGTGGAAAACATCGTTAAACTGATTAGTGAACGGTTAACGTCAAAGTGAGGAAGTAAGGAAGGAAATGTAAACAGAACTTAATGGATCTGTGGATTTAATTTAACGACGACTTGTTTGAATATCAGCTGAAGAGACCCAAAATGTTAATGAGTTATCTATGGTAGCCTAATTGGGATACAATATTGATTTCATTCAAATGAGCGTAATGTTTGGTGGCGATGGGGTAACGGAATTTATAGAACCGACTTCAGAATATTAACGGTACTTTTATATTTTATATTATGATTTATGAATCATACAGCCGTTGGTGTGTGCGTGTGTGTGTATGTGTGTGTGTGTGTGTGTGTGTGTGTGTGTGTGTGTGTGTGTGTGTGTGTGTGTGTGTGTGTGTGTGTGTGTGTGTGTGTGTGTGTGTGTGTGTGTGTGTGTGTGTGTATCTGTGTGTGTGTAGGTACTAGTAACATGCAATCCAGTAGACCGTGTTTTACTGTCGGGTCATCGGTGACCAAACGGCAGCTCTAGCACGTGAGCCGGTTCAGAAAATTTGTTAGGATCCAACAGGACAAACACATGGCATATCAATAGGACAGATGAACCCAGAATCAACAACAGATTGAACCATAACGGATTGATCCCATTCAAAAATGTTATCCATGCCAGCAAATGTTTGATGTTTCATTCTTGGTGCATTCGTGTTTGTGTTTGCAGATAACGTGGTCTGCGATGTTAATGCAAATCATCATCGATTCATTCGGGTTTTGCATTCTAACCTTCGCTGGCTTGCACCCTTTTGGTATTACATAATTAGAACGAGTGAATAGGTTAGACTCTGCTCAAACTTATCCTGCTTATAACGAATTATTCCTGTGGATTGTTCAGTAATATTTCCTTTCACGTTTTCTTTAATGATCGTTCTTATTTCGTTGACAACTGGGGCATCTCTCTCTCACTCTCTCTCTCTCTCTCTCTCTCTCTCTCTCTCACACACACACACACACACATACACACACACACACACACACGCACACACACAGAGGAAGAGAGAGAAAGACAGACAGAGAGGCAGACAGAGCGGGAGATGCATACATATGACCGACATATAGAGAGATTAAGAATGATTTTCTTAATTGCTCTTTCAGTTGTTGAAATCAAACAACGATCGTGTTTGAATGAAATTGGCACTAGGTATAAATCTTTCCAGAAAAAGCAGATGTTGAAAACCTTCTCTGCTGGTCACGCGATAAAAATCTCTCTATCGCACTTTGTCCTGTCAACATGGCAAGATAATCTGTTACTTCCTATTCAAAAGACGAAGCGATCCAACTCGTTTTCTTCTTTTTTTTATGATTAAAATAATAATAATAATAATAATAATCCTTTCTGCTATAAGCACAAGGCTTGAAATTTTGAGGTGAGAAACTAGTCAACTCCAGTATACAACTGGTACTTATTCTATCGACCCCGAAGGAATGAAGGGCAAAGTCGACCTCGCTGGAATTTGAATTCAGAACGTAAAGGCGAATGAAAGCATTTTGTCAGTCGTGCTAACGATTCTTCTGGCTCGCCGCCTTAATAATGATCATCATCATGATAATAATAATAATAATAATAATAATAATAATAATAATAATAATAATAATAATAATAATAATAATAATAATAATAATAATAATAATAATAATAATAATAATAATAATAATAATAATAGTGGTTAGTGCGGCGAGCTGGCAGAAACGTTAGCACGCCGGGCGAAATGCTTTGCAGTATTTCGTCTGCTGTTACGTTCTGAGTTCAAATTCCACCGAGGTCGACTTTGCCTGTCGGGGTCGATAAATTAAGTACCAGTTGCGTACTGGAGTCGAGTTAATCGACTGGCCCCTTCCCCCAAAATGTCGGGCCTTGTGCCTAGAATAGAAAATAATAATAATGGTTTCAAATTTTGCCACAAGGGTAGCAATTTTGGAGAAGAGGATGTGTCGATTATTTTCATTTTTGCGTAATTTAGACGAATTTTATTCCCCGCACCCTGTATGTATATATATGTATGTATATAT
>NC_068988.1:93646562-93647252 GCF_001194135.2 Octopus bimaculoides
CTCTCTCTCTCTCTCTCTCTCTCTCTCTCTCTCTCTCTCTCTCTCTCTCTCCTTTCGTTTTCTCTTCTCTAATTCCTTTTTCTCCCCTTCTGTCTGTCCCTCTCTCTATCACTCTTCCTCCTTGACTCACTCGTTGCTCACACGTGACCATCGGCCATTTTTCTTTCCCTCACTTGATCATCTTTCTTTTCTTTCAGTCTACCGCACAGATCAGACGCATTCTTGTTTGTCTCCTCTCCTGTCTTTTCTCCTGTTCTTTATGTTACTTGTCTTGTTTTCCATTTGTTTCTTTCGTTGTTCGCATACAAAAGTTCGTATTCCATATTTTCGTATTTCATGTTGTTTACGTTTTGTAACATCCTGTACCCATATATGCATATATATATATACATATATATGTAAGTATGTATATATGCATATATATATTATTTATATTATATACACACGCACACACACGCACACGCACATATGTATATGCATATATATATATATATATGTATGTACGTATGTATTTTTGTATACGGACATACATATATGCATATATATGTATATATAATATTAATGATATATGCGCGCCCGCACACACATCTATCTATCTATCTATCTATCTATCTATCTATCTATCTATCTATCTATCTATCTATCTAGCTATCTATCTATCTATCTATCTATCTATCTATCTATCTATAT
>NC_068988.1:93647315-93647802 GCF_001194135.2 Octopus bimaculoides
TATATGCATATATATATATATATATGCGTGTGTCTATGTGTGCGTGTGTATTGTGTGTGTGTGCATGTAGTACGTATGTTCTCGTACATGTAACACTACCTTTAAGCTTTATTTTGGACAGCTTAGCTTCGAATATCTTAATGTCTGTTTCTCCGCCGGCTTTTGGTTAATTGCCCCATATGTGCACGCTTGACACGACAGAAGCCGGTTGCTTTTTAAAGCCTCGTTTGTAACAAAGATAACAGATCGACCGTTATCTCTTCCCTGTTGCCATTCACTACGTCAGCATCCTGAATGCTGAGAGAATATATATAAGTGTGTATGTGTGTGTGTGCATGAGTGTATGCATGTGTGTGTGTTTGCGTGTGTGTGTGTGTGTGTGAAGCATATATATATCTATACACACATACACATATATGACAGAATGTATATGTATTTATGCATGTGTATATGTGTATACATATGTATGTATATATGCATATATATA
>NC_068988.1:93648092-93649436 GCF_001194135.2 Octopus bimaculoides
GTGGTGGTGGTGGTGGTGGTGGTGATGGTGGTGGTGTGAGCGAGACGATGGTATTAATGGGTGTCAGTAATGGGTGAAAGGGAGCTATCCTTAATGGCTGTCAGTGGTGGTGGTGGCAGTGGCGGTGGTGGGTGAAAAGGAAGATCTACCATTAACAACTGACAGTTGTGGTCCAAACGCACGTTTCATTTGCGGCTGGGAAAACAATAATTAAATGGAAATAAGTAAAACAAAACAAAAACAATAATAAAAATAAACAATAGAATATGTCTATTTTGCATTTCCTGCAATATGTTAATTAAGAGTTCATTAACAACACCTCCCTTGATATATATGAGAGAGTTCATGAAACGATCTATGAGCCGGTACGTTGTTGCTTGCCTTGGTATGCACCAAAGAGCCATTACATCACATCCTAGTGTTTGAAAAAAAAAAGAAACATACATTATGTAATCCCCCCACACATATATACGTGTATGTATCCTTAGTGCAATATATGGGTTCAGAGAATCATATGGTTATCACAGAAAGCTCCTCGAGCGGAGTTAGCTAGCAGATCACATTGTAATCCAGCACGGAAGAGTATAATGCAGTTCTATACAAGCTGAAATCCAGGAGATCCGGTCGATGACATTATTTCATGGGGGGTATATAAACCATAAAAATTCAGGAAGTACGAGAGGTGAACTTGTCGTCCTTAGACTACAGCCGTTTCGTAGCTTTCATCATGTAATGATAATTGTGCATAGCAAACTATGTTGTGTCTCGTTGATTTAGTCGTGTGAGTGTTTGATGGACAAAATTTACAAAGAAAATTAAGAAGGATTAAAAATAAATGAAGCTGCATCTAGTTGTGATGGATGAGTGAACGTAATTTGAGTTCTGGTATGTCTTTTGCTGTGAAGTCATAATGGAGACAATGGTGATTCTGATTTTGCCAGGGATTGGACAAAAGTGTTTGTTGGTTGTAGCAGATTATTCTTTTGTTGTTTTGTTTTTTCAACTCAAATCGTTTAGATGCATCATCACTCATTTTACATCACTCACATCAATCTAGACAAGTGGTTCTCAACAACCGGGCTCCATAGGGTCCATATAATTTTTTTTTTTTGGGGGGGGGGAGGTTGTCCACACAACAAAAATAGTAAACTGGGGATCCACAATGTTTTTTTAATGGCCCCTGAAAAAAAAATTGCTTTATACGTATGTATTGGTATGTATTGCAAGAAACAGCGAGGTTTCTTTCTCTAACGTTTTATATAATTCATCCTACACAAGTTAATGGGTGAAAAACAAAATACGAACTTTGAAAAAAAAAAACGATCTAAAAAGCTAGAATTAAAG
>NC_068988.1:93649795-93652471 GCF_001194135.2 Octopus bimaculoides
AAATTTTGAAATACTACTACTACTACTACTACTACTACTACTACTACTACTACTACTACTACTACTACTACTAATAATAATAATAATAATAATAATAATAATAATGATGATGATGATGATGATGATGATGATGATGATGATGATGATGATGATATTGGGCACAGCGTACATCTTATGGAAAGTATTATCTGCCTGAAGTTCTTGCTGTGACTTGACAGATGTCTAGAGTTCGGTGCATTTTTACCTACACAGTGTAACGAAGGAGTAATAATAATAATAATAATAATAATAATAATAATAATAATAATAATAATAATAATAATAATAATAATGATGATAATGATGATGATGATGGTGGTGATAATGACGATGATGTGTATGTGTGTATGTAGTTATACACATGCACACACACACACACGTACGTATATCTGTACGTATGTACATATATATGTATATAAAGTTAATCTTTCAATGTGAATTTTTAAGTAGCATATTATTCATCTTGGACGAATACCCAACAGAAGGAAAGAAAAATAAAAAGGAAATAGAAATTGACTAACTAGAGAAAGCGAAATAATGTTTCTAACTGTGGTCCATAAAAATCTACATTGAGAAGTTTCGACGTATTATTAACGTTAATTAAATATTAAGCTAAGCTTTAAGTTACACATTTAAACGAAACTGCCTCCTGGGACTAATGGATATTCTCAATAGAATGAGATTAGAAATAAAAGTATAATTATAGAAGCGTGTTAGTTTTATGTGCTCGTTGCTGCTTAAAGATATATAAAGATGCATTAAATATTAAGAGTTGTAATAAAAATCAACCCGACTCCTTAACGTTGAAGCACCACCAACATAATGGGTCCCGTCATTATCACCAACCACCACCACCACCACCACCACCACTACAACAACAACAACAGGACTGTCGAGAGAAACCAAAGTTAATGTTACAAGTAGTTTTTGAGAAAACGAATCGTCTGCCGGTTGTTGGTGCTATGAGTTGAGATGATTTGGCCTCTGCCGGGGAATGTCCGTTGTATTATAAGGGACTAGCGTGGCGTCCATTGGCGCCTGTGACCTCATCAATCAAAATATAGTGATGCCTGCTCGATCTCTGTTTCCTACGAAGATTCTAAATGACGGAACTCTCAACACCTAATCAACAGTTGAAGAATATTTTACAGAGGTGGTGCAAAAGAACGTGGCTTTTATAAAGAGGAAGACGATTCATTAAGTCGTTTGTCATCTTCAGGATCCTTCTATATGTCAACATATTTTTAGCCTGGCAATATCAGCAGAGAAGGCGTACGGCCCAGTGGTTAGGGCAGCGGACTCGCAGTCATAGGATCGCGCTTTCGATTCCCAGACCGGGCGTTGTGAGTGTTTATTGAGAGAAAACACCAAAAGCTCCACGAGGATCCGGCAGGGGATGGTGGCGAACCCTGCTGTACTCTTCCAACACAACTTTCTCTCACTCTTTCTTCCTGTTTTTGTTGTACCTGTAATTCAAAGGGGTCAGCCTTGTCACACTCTGCATCACGCTGAATATCCCCCGAGAACTACGTTAAGGGTACACGTGTCTGTGGAGTGCTCAGCCACTTGCACGTTAATTTCACGAGCAGGCTGTTCCGTTGATCGGATCAACTGGAACCCTCGACGTCGTAAGCGACGGAGTGCCAACAACAACATCCACCCCCCACTCTTCCCCTTACCCCTATATTTTTCTCATCGCCTACATCAATAGCCATTCACGCCTCTTCGCAGTATTGCTGCTGCTTGTACTTCACCACTGGTCAGTCCTGGTCAAGTAGCGATAGCTATTGTTTCAATAGTGACTATCCCGTCGGGTTTTTGCTTAATTGTTTTTTTCTTTCTTTTTCCCCCCTTCTCATTTTCTTCATCTTCATCAGACTAACACCTCCTCACGCCTTTAATATTGACGATCTCGTGCCAAAATTTGAAATTATAAATGACATCGATCTGGTAGAATCATTAGTGTGTCGAACAAAATACTTAACGACGTTTCTTCCCGCTGTTCACGCTCTGAGTTCATATTCCGCCGAGGTTGACCTTGCGTTTCATCATTTCGGGAACGATAAAATAAGGTACCACTCAAGTCCCGAACCCTAACCCTAACCCTTCTGTAAAACTGCTGGTCTTATGATAAAATTTGACACATTTTTTATATCCGATTTGTCCTCCTCTTTTCTTACAATAGGAGCAGGCGTGGCTGTGGTGTAAGAAGCTTGCTTTCCAACCACATGGTTCCAGGCTCGGTCCCATTGCGTGGCACCTTGCGCACGTGTCTTCTGCTATGGCTTCGTGTCGAACGAAGCCTTGTGAGTGGATTTGGTAGACAGAAACTGAAAGAAGCCCGATATATCTGTATGTGTGTGTGTGTGTGTGTGTGTGTGTGGATCCCTCTGCCGCTAGACAACCGGTATTGGCTCGTTTATGTCCCCGTAACTTGAATGCGATTGAATAAGTACCAGCCTTTAAAAACGAATTACTAGGGTCGATTTACTCGACTAAAGCTTTAAGGCGGTGCTCCAGCATGGCTGCAGTCCAATGACTGAAACAAGTAAAAGACAAAGATAAAAGATAAAATGATAAAGGTGTAATTTGAGAAGAATTTTGCCTGCTATTTCTAGGAAGTCGATCGACCATACA
>NC_068988.1:93654069-93658730 GCF_001194135.2 Octopus bimaculoides
GAACCTGGGACCATGTGGTTGGGAAGTATTGTTATTATTATTATTATTATTATTATTATTATTATTATTATTATTATTATTATTATTATTATTCAGGTCACTGCTTGGAATCGAACTCAGAATAATAACATCGAAAAATACCTTAGGAATGAGAACACAGGTTCGAAATTTCCCCAAGACACCTGACGAAGGTTGGAGGGTATATCAGCCGAAACGTTGTGTTAACAACAAAGAAGATGGGGAAAAATATCCGTCAAATGTAAATAATGTAAATAATGTAAATATTAAAACGTCAGATGTCACAAAAGTCAGCATCGAATCAGCAACGCCAAATAAGCGTCTGTGCGAAAACGTCTCAAACCCTTCTATAATGCATCTTAGATATGTGCATAGAAACAGAAGAAAAGCAGAGACAGAATATTAAAACAACAACAGCAACAACAATAAAGTACCAAGAGCACATTACAAAGGCAATAACATTTTAACACATGCATGCACTTTTAATAAGTTCACTCAACAAACAATGCTTCCACATTTTGAAAGAAAAAAATGTTTATTTTCTTATTAGCAAATTTAAATATTTTCTTTCTTTAAATTGTTGTCTCTATGATGTTTATATGTTTATTTAAATCTCCTTGTTTTCTACTTATCTCTTCATTCAATACTTCTGCTGTTTCTCTCTCTGACTTTTGGCGTTTCATCATTAGATTGAGGGGTTTTGTTATTTCGGTCTCATGTTTCCCCTTAGCCTTCTACATGTTTCAAAGAACAAACACACATGCTATTTTATATATATATATATATATATATATATATATTATTTTTTTTTATCTTTCACTTGTTTCAGTCATTCGGCTGCGGCCATGCTGTGGCAATGACTTGAAAGATTTTGGTTAAACCATTCGAACCCAGTACTTATGTCATGTTCTCCTGCTTGGCTTGTAACTATTGAAATAGGCATGAATGAGTCTGTGGCTTACGATTGGCTAAACTTACCTGAAACTTGCAACCTTTAAAAGCTAATAACTCTTTGTTTATCGATTTAGTGCGAAAATGAATTTCAAAGCAGTGATTAGCATATAAAACCATATCATTACACAGAATATGAAATCAATTCGAGCAAGAATTGATGAGATTGAAAATTGGTTGCCAAAGAGAAAAGATCCTACCAGCCTGATATTTAGAGGTCCTCAACTATCCAATTGCATGTCTTAAGAAATGAAAAATATAAAATGGGACCCTTAGGGAAAAATATAAAAGGGACCTTAGTGAAAAATATAAAAGGAACCCTTAGTGAAAAATATAAAAGGGACCTCTAGTAAACACCGAACGATGATATCGAACCAGTCAACCATTCAGGGAAGATCAGCTGCTACAAGTGCCCCAGTGTGGCCACAGTCATACGACTGAAAGAATTACTTCATTTTTTAATTATGCTTTTTTCTTTTCTTTTTTTTTTTTCTTTCCTGAGTTTCATTATAATTGAAACCATCTTAAGTTTGTCATGATAGATGGATCAACATTTCTCGATGACGTTGTTTCACCTTAAGAAACCATCGTAAAATATACAATAAAAAAAGTCCATGTGTAATTAATTATTAGCACATTAGCTATCTTTAAAGTAGGATGTTTTGTCTTTCATCTGAAACCGTTTGTTAAGTGTCGGTCTAAAGTTACCTATCTCGGTTTTGTAAATATAATCCTTGTTAAATTTAATGAATAACAACCTCCATCTGTGAAGTTTGCTTGTTTCTGGCTTAAATTGACCGCTGCCTCGTTATAACGGTTACAGTCTTTCTGTCTGTTAAGTAGCGATGAACGCGTAAGACTCTTTAAAATATCGCTCATTGAATTACAATCAGAAAACCATCTCCTTGATCCACAAACAGTGACTTCAAGCTGCGAGAAAGCCTAGGCGTATGGTAATGGTGGGGGTGGAGGCTATAATAATCTAAACGTTGTTCACTGTCAAAAGTACAAGATACTTGAAAAGCACTATTGCGACGTATCAGTTTTAACGATGCGAACTAATTGTTTTCTTTGATCGGTTTTAATCAACGGAAAATCTCGACTGACTGGTTGGTTAGTTGGCCGGCTGGCTGCTGGCTGACTGGTTAGCTGGTTGGTTGCCGCTGGCTGACTGTGGAGAAGAAAATCTACTCTGTCAACATTCCACTCCCTAAGTGGACTTCGTTAAACATGTATTTAAAAAGGAAATCACGCAGTTTCGGAAGAAAATATTTGCAATGTTTAGCTGTTGAGTAATTTATTTTATCGTCTGATGGGTGTATGAAATTATATTTGACTGGTATATAGGTTATCATGAGAACGCTATAATGCATAATTTACTATCAAAAATATAAATATTCATTTGCGTGATTTTAAAAGATGTCGGTCTCAACGTTATGCCGGATGAAGAAAATCTTGAAATATCAATTTTGGGGCTGTGAGTTCAAATCTGGGACAAGATTTGATTCCCTGTAACATCTTGCTGGCCATTGTTTACCGTCTTCTGAGGGTATTAGCTCGATCTTCTATCCTTTTGCTACAGCTGTTCTGCGTTCGGGGTTTTCCTATGTTTTCTCTAAAATAATACTGCAATTTATTCCGTGGCTGTGTATGACGTGACTGTGTGGTAAGAAGTTTGTTCTTCAACCACATGATTCTCGGTTCAGTCCCACTGCATGGCACCTTCAGCAAGTGTCTTCTACTGAAACCTCGTGCTGACGAAAGGCTTAAGAGGAATTCATTGTCGGAAACTGAAAGAAGCCCGTTGTATATATGAATATAAAGTTAGATATGTTTCGACCAAAGATTGGTCCAGGCCATGTCTAACTTAATAGTACAACCTGATAGGATTATCTAAATCCTTTTTATGTCAAGTTTTGTGCTCTCATGGTCCATTCAAGTAGTGAGTTCTTGTTGAGTGAGTTGTATCCAGGTATAGGTGGGTTATCTGGTATTCCTTGAAGAAATCTGTCCAGACTCCGTTTAAAGGTGATGGGATTCTTTTCCTCTTTGATCAGTTTTGGGACAATGTTAAACAGGGAAGGGCCTGTTGAAGAAAACAAATTGCGTCGCAGTGTACCTATATGCTGTGATCCTGAATTGAGCCTAGCTTAAAAACCGCTCTATCGGGCGGCTTTTCAACTAGCTCCTGTGGAGGGCTCTTCAATGGGCCTTGGGCCCAACAATGACACTTCATGCACTGGAAACTTTGTATATCGGCGGCACCCGCAAGATTTGTGTAGAATTAGGGCTCGAGCAAACAAAAAAATTCTGAGTGGACGTACGAAAGTAAACAGCACACACACAGATACACGCACACATACACGCACACATACACGCACATACACACACATACACACGCACACGCACACACACCGATGAAATGAAGTCGCCCTGGGCGGAATTTAAAGTCCGAACATTAAGGCGGACGAAATGCCGTTAAGCATTTTGTCCGGCGTGTTAATCATTCGGCCAGCTTGCCGTCTTAGATTCAGGAAACAATTAAAAGAAAATTTGAAATGGTTTAGGAGGAAAGGAATAAGCCCTTTGGAAGCCTTCCTCCATAAATGGTGCGATCTGGTATAGATAATTGTTAGCTTAGACTTGGCGTTTTTGCGACTCGAAGATCTTTTTTGCTTTCACTTGCGCTCTTCTGGTCTGTGGAGTAAAACTTGTTAAAGATAACAGGTTGAAATGTTTGTTCCTTATTTGTTTGAAAATACACGAATAACTTTGACACAAACAGAGAAAGAAAGAGAGAGAGAGAGAGGGAGAGAGAGAGAGAGAGAGAGAGAGAGAGAGAGAGAGAGAGAGAGAGAGAGAGAGAGAGAGAGAGAGAGAGAGAGACAGAGAGACAGACAGACAGACAGACAGACAGACAGAAGAGGCTGACTGTGAGTCTGTGGGCCACGATTTGAGTAGAACATGGGATGTTAGCAATAAGTACATGGAGCCGATAGAGCTGCGGGAACCGGAGAAAAAATGTGAAGAATCATTGATGGAAAGCAAAAGAAACAAAACGTGAAAGTCACAATGATGATCTTCTTCTTTATTTTTTTCTTTTATTTTGTTTCCATTTTTCAACAAAGAAGCGTTGTCCAGTTGCTCCTCCTTCCAGAGGATAAATCAACAATAAGAGGTTCATTAATCTTTGTTTTGTTGTTAGCCTGGGTCAGTGTCGATGGAGTCGTGCAGTCGCCAGTGAACCTACTTCAGTCATTTAGTCACCTCAAACAGAGGAAAAGACCGCCCACCATCGTTCAAGATCGGCTCATTGGAGACCAGACGATATTTGTTAGTTACACTTATATAAACATACATACATGTCTACATAATACCCATTAAAGCATACACATGCACGCACGCACACACACGTACCCGAACAGACGCGGACGCAAGCGCACGAGCGCGCAAACATATTGGGAAGCAGGGATTTATACATTGTTAAATAAATACTACACCGTGTATTGAGTGCTGTTTTCTTTGTTTGCAAATATAAACGTTTACACGTGTTTGTGTATATGTGAATTTCCGTATATATGTAAGTGAGTATACACATATAAATGCATATATCTACATATATACACACACATACATACTTATATGCATTTATACACATCTATCAATCTTTCTCCTTCTCTCTCTATGTATAT
>NC_068988.1:93659088-93665969 GCF_001194135.2 Octopus bimaculoides
CACACACACACACACACACACACACACACACACACACACACACACACACACACCTACAAAATAAATAGTTACGTATATACACGCCTGTATTCATACATACCTATATACATACAAATGAACATGCGTGCATACAGACATGTATGTATATTCACATTTGCTAGTTTTGGGAAGGAAAGTGAAAGGTAGCACTCTTAGATCTTAGAGTCTGTTATTTATTTAGACTTAATTCTTTGTCCCATAATTCGAGTTCCATACCACTATATCCGAAGATCGAGCTGACGCGAAACTCGAGCCGTGAGAAAGACATTTCATCATATTGATACATACAAGCGTGTGTGTGTATGTATATATATATAGTTGAAATTTATAGAAAAACAAAAGACGAACACAGGTGTATGTACACATGTAAATGGGTGTGCATATCTCTCCATACATGTGTGTGTGCGTGAGTGAGTGAGTGTGTGTGTGTGTGTGTGTGTGTGTGTGTGAGAGAGAACAGGAGATTAGAAAAATTGTTTGCAAACAATATTTCAAAACTTTTCAACTCGTATGCTTATCTCGACACCTACATACGGAAGTGGAATATTAGATACTTCATAATCACACACACATATATACTGTTAAAGAAATGCATAAACAAATCAGTAGTAAAAGAAAAACTTCCATCAACGGTGGTATCATTTGTAAATACGTATTTCTGCTTTGCTGAACATCATCAATAGCAAATGACTACAAGCTAATGGTATAATTTTTTTCTTTTTAATAGCGATGTTTTCTGGTGACGAATTTCCGCTGTTTTGATACTTTCAACAGCATATCTGCTTTATGTATGATATATAGATTGCTATTTTGAACTAGCACTGCTTCTGTCGCTAATAAAGAATTTCTATTCAGCCGATCGGTTAATAGCCGTATCAGTGATTTTTCTATCATTATTTCTTCTAAATATGTAAACACTAAGTTTTTTCTCAACGAAACGAATCTGAGATGCAGTTTCCACTCCAAATTCTAAATCCTTTAAAAATATATTCATGCCACTGATGACCTTGTTAAAGACGTGCACAACTCACTATTTCATGAACTGCTTCTGAACAAATTTAGGGGCCTTTGGTGCGTAGTCAGACAGCACTAGGCTGTACTATTTGCTTTGGAGAAATATTATATACTGATCGACAAATTAACGCAGCAGTCATGCCTGGTTGTTAGCTAAATAAGACTTTTGTCACCTGCAGGCGAAAGTTCAGCTTAATTGTCTACATTGGTAGTGTCCTTGTAAAAGTGAAGGTCTATCGGTCAAAGTGAGGAAACTAACTGATGTATCATCCGCCTACACTCGCTGGAATTTGAAGAGACTAACTGCAGTCTGTGGCGATGAAGAGTCTATTCTGAAAGAATATGAAAAGGAAAGGAAGGGAATTATTTCTTCTCACAACATGCCAACCTATTTTACTTTGTTTTTGTTCTTTTTTAAAATTTTCTTGACTCTTAGGGCTCATAAGGACGGTCATCTGGTTTCTTGAGTCTTAGGACTCATAAAGCCGGTCACCGGGTTTCTTGAGTCGTCAGAATCATAAGGCCGGTCATCTGGTTTCCATTGCGTATAAGTGAACGAGACCACAACATTCCCCTGAAGGAGAAGCCGGTCCGTTGTAGGGTTCAAGACGAGCAGCTTTGAGGGGAGGGGGACAAGACAAATACATCAATCCCCGTACTTAACTAGTTCTTTATTTTATCAAACCCGAAGGGATAAAAGGCAAAGTTGATCTCGGCGGGATTTGAACTCAAAACGTAATGAGCCAAGAGATGCTGGTGAGCATTTGTTTCCAACATGCAAACGATTCCGCCAGCTTGGCACCTTACTTTGCTTTTTGTGCCCATAAAATCACATCGAATCGTCTTGAATTACGGAGGACATGTTGGATAATGCAATCTAAACACACGATGCCTAAATAACGAGACGGTCATGGCCAGAAAGCTTTCTCTAAGAAATCGTAAACAGCAACAACAACATTAACAGGCGGTGAACTGAGCATACAGTAATTTGTTCTCGTTTTTTACGTTTCGAGTTCAAGTACCAGCGAGGTCGACTTTGCTTTTTATCCTTTTGAGATCGATAAAATAAATACTATTGGAGCACCGTGGTTGATGTATTCGACAAACATCCTCCTCTCTAAAATTCAGGCCTTGTGCTTATAATAGAAAGAATACAAATAATAATAATTATTAAGGTGGCGGAACCGGCATAATCGTTATCGCACCGGAGAAAATGTTTAGCAGTATTTCTTCCGGCTCTTTTCGTTTTGAGTTCAAATCCCACTGGGGTCGACTTCGCTTTCTACCCTTTCAGGAAAAATATAATAAGTGCCAGTCACTAGCATAGCTAGAGTGTGTGCCGCTCGGGGCGGCCCTACCGTTTGCCGCCCCCAGACCCCACAAAAAATACGTATATTGCCTACAGCAGACCCCAAAGTGCTTCCCCTTTAAAAGTGCCACCCGAGGAGGAGCACCCTTACCGCCTCCCCCACCCTAGCTACGCTAATGGTGCCAGTTTAGTACTGGGGTCGATGCAATCGACTTACCCCTCCCCTCAAAATAGCTGGCCTTTTGCCAAAATTATAGAGGATTAACGGCCATAACATTAAAAGTTAACAGCAACAACAACTTGAACGCTAACAATGATATCAAATAAATTATTTATAAGACAATGGCGGAATAAGCTAACAGAAGCAATTGTAAAGAGTTTATAAGATGAAGATGTAACAAAACGATGACTTGTGTTTATTTTCCTTAGATACAGGGAAATATTTTCCTTGCACTTCACACTCACTGACGGTTTTGTTGTATTTTCTTTCCTCCCGACGAAAATTTTTATTTCTCTCCTCTCTCATCTATTTGATTCATCATCTCTTTTTATTACAGCAGCAGTTTTGCTTTTGTTTTGTTTGTCTTTTTTTTTATCAATGAAATACAAATCCCACATATGTACGTGTGTGTATATGTATGTGAAAGATTTGTATGTGCGTATGTAGAGATACGTATGAGCGAGGGAACCTATGCGAGGGCGCACTTCTGTTTATATATTTAAAGAGATGGTAAAATAGTATGTGTATTCCGCCTTTTATTAAATAGTGCCTGTGTAAGCAGTCTGTGAAAACAGATGTATGTATTAGAGAGTATGAACGATAGAAAAATAGACAGGTATGTGTGTGTCAACAGATAGTTGTATGTATTCCTACATATGAAACAAACACGAAGAAAAAGGCTTTCCCCGGTAGTTTGTTTATCTAGAACCGATTGTAAACTACCCTTTATCAGTGCCCGTTTGGTGTGTCAATATTGACTAGCATGTTATTTTAACATGGCGGTAGCTTTTGAACTTGAAATGGCGCGTCTCATGTTCAAACTTCGAAAATCTAACGAATCAATGATGGTGTTATGGAAAAAGAAGGGAAGCCAGCTAGACTTGAGGATCGTGTGACCCCTGATAGTTTCTGGGGTTGGGTAAATACGACGTACTAAGCAGAGAAAGCGGTAAAAGTTGGGGGTTTGAGGTGATGTGGTACGTACGAGAAGAATTCTTTTTTTAATTCCATTTTTTTTTTTTTACTTCGTTTTCAAATGTTAAAGTCCCGGATGTTAAGTAAACAAGCTTGTGACTGGATATTTAATGGAGAGAAGAACGTATTCTTTTGTTTAGAAAATTTTCTAGAAATAATTGGAAAATATGCAAAAATAAAAATTAGTAATTGACATGTAATAATTGGATTTGCATAAATTATGAAAATAAAAGTACTTCGTGTAATGAAAGTCATCAAATTTATTTCAATGAAAATATTTTCGCTAATACAGGTATTTGAGTAGTTATTCAAAAATTGACAAAACACTCACAACAGAATGTTTGATTAACCAACGAGAAAACTTTACGATCTCGTTCGATTAATTCTTTCTAATTTTGGCACAAGGCCAGCAATTTTGAGGAAATGGGGCTAGTTGATTACATCGACCCCCAGTAATTGACTGGTATTTATTACATAGATTCCGAAAAGGATAAAAGGCCAAGTTGACCTCGGCAGAATTTGAACTCAAGACGAAAAGAATCGAAAGAAACCTCACTAAACATTTTTATTCGATGCTCAACCGATTCTACCAACTCGCCGCCTAAATAATAATCCTTTCTAATATAAGCACAAGGCCTGAAATTTTGGGAGAGAGAGCTATTTGATTTCATCTACCCCAATACTCAACTGGTGCTTATTTCATCGATCCCCAAAAGATAAAAGGCAAAATCGATCTCGGCAACGTTTGAACTCATAGCGTAAAGACGAACAAAACGCCGCTAAGCATTTTGTCCGGTGTGCTAGAGATTCTACCAGCTCACCACCTTAGTGTTCAGTGGGTCGGGTGGGGTGGAATATCGATTTCTAAGTTTTTAACAAAGCCACATTTTCTTTCTTTTTTTTTATTGTCTTTGGAAGGCGAGGAAGAATTGACTTAATTAGAAACAGCACTTAAATCTCCTTAAAATAATACCTTTCCGTATTTAAAACAAGGGATTAGATAATGTGGTTCCAAATATGCATTACACAATACCTTAATCACGACAAAATGATCATAAATACCATCGATCCTCGGTCTATGAGACCAGGGCATCATTTGAGGCTAAACAGCAAGAACAACTAAATAAGAAACAAAGCGTCTGATAACGCGTGCTGCATATTCTGCATTGCGATAGATTATAACAGATGTTATTTATTGTTTAAAACTAAATATTTGGATGTTTTTCCTTCTAATTCATGTTTACAAATTGAGAACGAAATTGTCTCAGAATTCACCAAATAACTGAGAAGTCATTAATCGTTGCTCGTTTCGTTGTTGACCATTTCATTGTGTGATGAAGATGTCGTCGTCACCGTCGTCGTCATCGTTGTTTTTCTTGTCATCATTGCAGTTGTTGTTGTTGTTGTTGTTGTAGTTTATGTCTGATTCCCACACACCGTTTAAAAATCCCCACCGCTTTGTAATTTGTCCTTGCAGTGTCCTCTCCTCCGCCACCTACTTTCTTTTGTTGTATTTTATTTATTCATAATCTTTTTTTTTCTACATTACCTTCTAAACACCAAGTAGAACGCATGCCGTAAGAGGTAAACTTTTGCAGCTAACCTTAATACCCGCTGACGGTGCTCAAACACAAGTCAACAGGTGCGAACGTAACACGAGTTGATTCATCCCACGCGTAAATGCGTGGACTTGTGCTTAAGCAACAAGTAATTATTTCAGTCTAAGCAAAAATCTAAGCAATTTAATAATAAAAAAAGATAAATAGTCGCAGGCGTGGCTGTGTGGTACGAAGCTTGCTTCCCAGCTACACGGTTCTGGGTTCAGTTCCACTGCATAGCACCTTGGGCAAGTGTCTTATACGATAGCCTCGGGCCGATCAAATCCATGAGAGTGGATTTGGTAGACGGAAACTGAAAGAAGCCCGTCGTGTATATATATGAGGTTCGGCAAAAGACACAGATAGAATAATTACCAGACTTTAAAAAAAAGTACTGGGACCGATTCATTCGATTAAACCCTTCGAGGCAGTGCTCCAGCATGGCCACAGTCTAATGAGTGAATTAAAGACAGACGAAATACCGCAAAGCATTTCGCCCTGCACGGTAACAATTCTGATAGCTCGCTGCTTTATACGCTATAAAATATTATGCACACCGGGTTTCGTCTCAGCATTGATGCCATTCTTGCTTAACCATTCTTTCTTGTACAGTTTTTGCAGTCCCTTCTCTGTGATTGACACAATTCTTAAGCGCCAGCTGCAACTCGTGCAATAGAGTTGTTGAATGAGCACAGAAGTTCTAAAAATGCTTCAGGTTATACCAAAAGGATTCTAATGTTGTTTCTTGAGTTGCAGCACGAAGACATGTACGGTTCAAACTATGTTGTGACACTTTGTAAATACTGATTGCGATTTTTGTTGAGTTCTTCTTTGTTGAACATTTGACAGTTGACCTGGTATGACAGCAGCATTATCATAAACATTGGAAACAACAATTACTCAACACCCCGACCCTCACCGACCCGCTTCCAATTTTATGCTTATTTTCTCAATATTGGCAATTTTAGGCAGCGAGCTGACGGATTCGTTAGAGACAAAAATCAAAGTACAGTAGAACCTCGGTTTTCGAGTTTCAATATGCTTCAAGCATATTTTAACACACGCACACACACACACACACACACACACACACACACACGCATGTATATGTATATATATATATATATACGTACATATTTGCATGTGTGCGTGTGTATCTGTTTGCGCGAGCGCGTGTGTATGTGTAAGCGGGACTATGCATATATTCATGTACGTATATACAGGCGTCCGTAGCAGATGATTCTCGTCTGTCAACGATATAGACTCGTGGTGCTTTTAGGCACCACGAGTCCATATGAGAAGTCCTGTTAAGGTAAATAGTGCAGTTTGCGGCTTTCTAATAAAACATCTACTTTAAGTTGGATATAAAGATTGCCTTCTGGAATGAATTCTGCTTCTGTCGATCTTAATTATTATTTATATTTATGTATATATATATGTACATACACACACACACATATATATACATATATATATATACACACACACATATATATTTACATACATTTATATATATATATATGTACATATACACACACACACACATATATATATATATATATATACATATATACATACACACACACACACACACATATATATATATTTACATGCATTTATATATATATATATATATGTAGATATTCATATATATGTATATCTATGTATGTGTACACATATATACAAAAGCTCGTATATATAAAAGTCTATGTTTATGCATATACAC
>NC_068988.1:93666274-93669723 GCF_001194135.2 Octopus bimaculoides
TCCCTCCCCGCTCAATTTATATCTAGACTCGTGGTTACCTTTTGTTTGAGTTTTTGCCGTTTTCATCCCATTTTTAACGGTTTCTCTCTATTTTATTTTGTTTTATTATGTTTCTTTTCAGTTTGTTTTGTAGGATTTTTTTTCTCTTCATTTTGTTGATGTCTTTGTTTTGTTTTGTTTTGTTTTTTTTTTCCTTTTGTTTCTGACAGCTGTTTCTTTATGACAAAGAAGATCGTCAAATATACATATACAGATATAAGTGATGGAAAGGAGGACGGTGAGGTGACGGGGGGGGGGTTGTGTCTGGGACCATGTGTTGCTGTCAGTTCACGGTGAAAGTCGCACTTGAACGATCTAGTCAACTGCAATATTAATATCAACAGCATCATCAGCATCGTCACTGTAGTCGTCCTTGTCCTCGTTATCATCATCATCATCATCATCATCAAATCCATAGTCATCAACACCATCATCATCATCAAAAACACTATCGTGATCATCAGTATATTACCATAATGATGACGATGAAGCTATTAGTATTGTCTTGCAGCTGCTACTGCTACTACTACTACCACTACCACTACTACTACTACTACTACTACTACTACTAATACTGCTGCTGCTGCCATCAACAGCACCATCATTATTATTGTCATTGTTGTTGTTGTTGATATTATTGAGTGAGAGAGCAGTGGATGCCATCAAAGTGACCCTGGGGTACAAACATACAAAGCCCAGTATAACCACCATGACTACACGTGTGACAAAATCACACCAGGAAGGCTTTGGTCGGAATGAGGTTATAGTAGAAGGCATTTGCTCAAGGTGCCACACGCTGGGACTGAACTCGGTAACATGTGGTTGGGAAGCAGACTTCTTGCCACACTGCCACGCTTGTACCTATGGTTAATTTTAAGAAATAATCGTTGGTGAATTGAATGAAATCATATAAAAAATTTGGTGGATAATAATGAAAATCCACAATGGAAAGAGAGCCCAGTTCCTGGAGTTGAAACCCCTTCAACACTCCGACCAGAATTATATCCATTTTGAAGATTCTAAGAAAATCATTCATGAACTTATCTTGAAACAGTTTCTTCGTATGTTTATATTTAAAATTTTTCCATAGCTACACCTTCGCATATGTCAAATAGGTCTATATAAACGAATGGACAACTGGCCCTTAAAATCCTTCTAAATAAATGCTGGAGCACCGCCTTCATTCGGAGAAATCGACCCCAGGACTTATTCTTTGTAAGACTAGTGCTTCTTCTATCGGTCTCTGTTGCTGAACAGCTAAGTTACGGAGACGTAAACACACTAGCATCGGTTGCCAAGCGATGGTGGGGGGGAGGGCAAACACAGACACGCAAAGATATATATATATATACGACGGGCTTCTTTCAGTTTCTGTCTACCAAATCCACTCACAAAGCTTTGTTCTATAGTAGAAGACACTTGCTCAAGGTGTCACACAGTAGGACTGAACCCGGAACCATATGGTTGGGAAGCAAGCTTCTTACCACACAGTCACGCCTGCGTCTATAAAATTTTATATTACATTTGTCTGCATGATGTTTAATGTTTTTGTAAATATAGATCTGCAATCTTTTTGCTCACAGTGTGATTTCAGTTACGGCGAAGAATCTACGTTCGCTTAATACTAAAGCGCATTCTGACAAAGTATGACCTTTGACTGTTTTCAGTCAGACATTATTGGCTGAGCGAATATTTTTGAGGTAACGTACACCTTGAGGGGCTCAGCTTTCCTTCTGATTTTTAATCTACTGTTATCTCTATAAATATTTGTTATTAGGTAATTAAAGACAACGGAGGTAATCTGAGATGAAATCCACACTGCATTCCTTTCGAAATTAAATCTGCTGTAAATTACATCAGAAGTTCATTAAAAAAAGATTTTGCAACAAACTGTTTCTGTCAAAGAGAATGTTATCCAGTTTTCAGATCGTGACCTTCATTAGCATCGTTCCCTTGTTGATATTTCTATCTGGGCCTGTCTCTTCATCCGTGTTGCTTACTCTCTATTCTTTTACATTTTACATTTCGAGAAAGAGAGAGAGAGAGGAGGAGGAGGAGGAGGAAAGAGAAGTGGGAGGGAAATAGTAGAATTTAAGAGAGACTGAAGGAGGAGGACGTGAAAAAAGAATTCGGCGTCTCACAAACATTCAGCATGTTTCTTTATGTCACACTAACTCTTCTTTACAATTTGTTGTGTTTCTTCTGTTTGCAATGTTACATCGTTCCAACTTGCGGTCTCGCTCCATCCACCTGTCTTGAGTGCAGAATGTAACTTGAAGGACATTTGGCTGTTATTTATTAAAGTAGATGCTATACGAAACTTGCTAATGAGTGTGTGAATAATCGTAATACATAGCTGGAATCTGTGGGTGTTTTAAAAAAATTTTCTAAAGAGGTGAACACACACAGATATAACTCATATACATACACACACAGTACATATGTATGTGTGCATGTCTAAGGGTTCGTGAGAGAGAGAGAGAGAGGGGGGGAATGAGAGAGAGAGAAAGAGAGAGAGAGGGGGTGAAAGAGAGAGAGAAAGATCATGAATGGTATAAGCAGAAGATGCTATTTGTCACATGAGCATGTGAAATAATCATTAGAGAGGATTCCCTATTTATATTTAGAAAAGTATACGTGTGTGATATTACAAATACAGTAGTTCTTACATACACACCACAAATGTACTTTTAATATCAATGTATGTAGAATATTTCGTGAAAATATGACGCAATTCAAATTGTCATTGTAATTTTCTTTTTAAACATATTTACCTCTAATCCAGATGACTTATGGCCAAAGATATTCCGACCGTGATCATCTCCACTTTTTCTAAAACAGTGCCCCGGGACTACGTTATCTTATATGCCTTTTTTTTTTTTTAATATGGTAAGGCAAAGCGATTTGGGGGAGATTTGACTATTGTTTCCATGAAGAGCCCCCTTAAGTATCTGCTCTAAGCGATGGTGGTCTGTATACATAAAAGAAAAAGGACAACGGTAATAGCCATAACAACGAAACAACAACAACACCAACAACAACAACCAACGCCAATGCTGTAATTGGCGTGTATTAGATGTCACCAAAGAGAGCAACGTGCAGTGCTAATGACAGCAGGACGTGTGCCGACGACTGAGTTAGTTGTAAGTACACCTGTACAAATGGAAACTTTAAATGAGTGTTTGCTTAGATCAAGGCTAGCGTTACATGACAGTTAGTTAGAAAACCAACACATTTAACTTTGGGGTACAAGTTGGGGAGAGCGGTTGGTCTTTCTCGTAAAGCTTTCACTGCACGCCCAACCAGAACAGAGCGGAAATACTATAAAAAGAAATCCATGAGCTTTGGCCAGGGTAAGTTGGTGGAAGGGGGTGTAGCAAAAAAAGAATATATATATACACATATATATA
>NC_068988.1:93670075-93671530 GCF_001194135.2 Octopus bimaculoides
ACACACACACGTAAATGGTAAATGCCCTTGTTTTGGCTTGCGCTGAAATATACAGACAACCTTTATAGAACTAAACGAGAATTGCGACGTTCGTAACCATTTGCAAACACTTCGGAAGAGTAAATTCAAAGAATATGGCCTAACAAAGAAATGCAATTGCTTGTAGCCTAGTTAGCTTGCTCCATATTCCATGGTAGTCACTATGAACTTTATTTGGTAGACGGAAACTGAAAGAAGCACGTCATATATATATATATATATATATATATGTATTTGTGTATGTGTGTGTGTGTGTGTGTGTGACCACCACTTGACAACCATTGTTGATTTTTAAACGTCTCCGTCATCTACCGGTTCAGCAAAAAGCAGCCGATAGAATAAATGTCAGGCTTAAAAAAAACGTACTGGGATCGATTCACTCGACTAAAGATTCTTCAACGTGCTACTCCAGCATGGCCACAATCTAATGACTAAAACAAGTAAAAGATAATAAAAACTGCTTCAAATTTTGACACAATGCCAGCAATTTTTGCGGAAAGGGGTCAGTTGATTGCTTCGCCCCTCAGTACTTTATTTTATCGAAGTGGAAGGTAAAGTTGACCATAGCAGGATTTGAACTTTGAATGTAAAGAGTCGCATTGCATTTTCCCGACACCCTGAGAGGACCCTGCCAGCCCGCCGCCATTGATGGTTTCAGACTTTATCACGTGGTCAGCAAAGTTTAGGAAAGGGGGTTGGTCGATAATATCAACCACAGTGCTTGATTGCTACTCGGCGGAATTCAAACTCAGAACGTAATGAGTCGGAAGAAATGCTGGTAAACATTTCGTTCGACGCGCTAACAATGTTCGACTCTGTTACATTTTGTTACATTTTGTTACATTTTGTTCGACTCTGCTTGCTCGCCGCCTTAACAATGGTAAATATCGGTCTGGAATTTAGCGGTCATGTACCAAAACCTGAAACCTACAGTACCGAGCTGAAGACCCTCTCTGGGTAACAATTTCAATTAAGTAATGTCCTGTACAAAACAGTGGATGTATTTCGGCAGCTTAATGCCATAAAGACTGAAATAAGATCTAACACTTGGTGCAACACTTGCTGCTAATAGCAGCGAAGTGGGTTGGGAGGAGATTAAAGACAACAGAGAATACGATTTTGGAAATTAAAACTAATACAACTTTTAGTTAAAATGGTTAAAGAGCCGATTACTTAATATACAGTTTCCTGTTTATCTCTGCTACGTTTGCCATGTGCGTTTAGCAAAAAAAAAAAAAGAAACCATATTCAATGATATAAGAAGTTAATTGAATGATAAAATACCTCAGACATTAATGTAATTAGTAAATTCCATTTCATTTTATTATATTCATTACGTTTTGGTAACAAAAGAAAATAAAAGAAAGAAACGGCAGCATATCAATTACTGGGGAGTGGCAGTTGAAAAAAGATACC
>NC_068988.1:93671846-93680049 GCF_001194135.2 Octopus bimaculoides
TATATATACACATACATACATACATACATATATACAAACATACATACATACAAACATAAAAATACCCTGTTGTTGATGTTGAAATTCCAATGAAAGAGCCTTGAATCCGGGTTAGAAACCGGTCCTTTCTCTATTGGCAAGAAATAAAACTGAACGACGTACATACATACATACATACATACATGTGTGTGTGTGCGTGTATATATGTAGAACTATGTGTGTGAATTTTTGTGTGTTTGTCACTCCCATTTCCACTTGACAATCGGTATTGGTTTGGTCGCATCCCGTAACTTAGCGGCTTGTCAAAAGAGAATGATATTATAAGTATCATACTTAAAAAAATTAAAAAAATTATACGTATCACAATTTAAAAAAAAACTGTACAACCGTGTTTCTTTTAAAATTGAGACTGTTTAATTCCTACACCATTGTCCCTAACTTACGTTATTACAAGAAAACCACACAAGAGAAGGGGAAACTTTAAAGAAAAAAAAGATATCTCTTGAAATCTTTGCCCTTCTTACCGTATCGTAATTTCGATGGCACCATAGACACCGGAAACAGAAACAATGAGTTTTACAAATGACGTCAGCAATTGTTATGAATTCCTGTAGCGTCGTATAACATGTATTTTTGTGCTAATGGCTGAACGACGAGTCATTATTACAGCGACGGCATGAGCTTCGGCGTAGCTTCGTCACTAGTAATGACGTCATTGGTTACGGCATTGTCATCAGAACGGTGTGTATATCTGACGTGGTCGGTTTTAACATTTGGTTTTACCCTCCAATCATTTCAGGGCTTTTTTGTGTTCGTAAATAAAATGTCCAAGGAGTGGAGTAAGAGATGGAATACCCAAGTTTTCTACTTGACTATTTTAGTTTATGTGCGTGCTGTGTATCTACACACACGCACACACGCACACACACACACACACACACACACACACCAATACACACACCAATACACACATATATAAATACAGACACATATAAATATACACACATTTATATATATTGCATCTTCCTCTCTTTCTCTAGGTATATATATATATATATATATATATATATATATATATATATATATATACATATACATACATACATACATATATATATATATATCAATGGTTGTAACTCGATCTTATTTTTGAGACCACCACACTCTACACACTTTACTTCAAAGCACTGCCATAAACAACCGAAGTTAGCGAGAAAGTTATAACTCAGTGTGCCGGCACGACAGAGCTCAAGGTCAATCTATGCCCAGTGGCTTCACTCAGCATACTTTAGCTCCGTTACCATAGCAACAGTCCCGATTCTTTTTGATTAAACCTCGCATGAGTTCTAATAACAACTAGGAAGTTAATCCTGCGAAGGACCTACGTCCCATCCAGGGTAGGGGGAGTGTTGTAATCTCAGTCACTTACACGTCATGGAGATCGGGTGAAGCTCCGGCCTTATGAGTCTTAGGGTTCATAATAGATCCTAGCACGAATCCAGCCGATGGGCTTCAATACTGTTTCCATTGACCTGATTTCACTCAAAAAGTTGTAAAAAGATATAATTGCAGAGCATCATTGTATTATGAGATAATTAAGATCTACATTCTCCCTTAAAAGTTGCATTTAAAAATGAAATTTATTGTCAGTGGTCAACCATTTTTTATGGGTTTTTTTTCTATCGATCTCTTGGATTCCTGTTTTACTCAGATGGACCCACATAACCATTAAAAAGAACCCTATTATAATTTTATGACTAAACAGTTTTAGGGATTATATTAAAATATTTGTGAAAATATTTTGTGTGTTGTAGAATTATAACCGATTTATTGCGCATAAACTTTAGCAAAATTTTATATGGCCCCCACCCAAGGGTCATGGAGATCCTGGTTGAGAAATAGTTTTAGTTAATGAACAAATTTAATAAAACGAGGACATAAACTAATTTAGATATGGCAGCCGAAGATCTTTAAATGAGCGGCAACAGACAATCTATTCTCAGTCAAAAGACTTGCCAGGAATGATTTCGAAAACATTTGACTGGGTTTCCTGACAAGTGGTGATAGTTTGAACATTTGTCAACTTGTTTACACAAACATCATCAGGTTTTGCTGATAAACTTGGCATTTAACATCAGCTGTGTGTTGACCTGAACTGGGATATGGAGTGGCTAGCTGACTGACAAACGCAATACTTGATGAAACCAGAAGAGATTATCACCGTTTATTATCATGTGTAACTGCTTCGCTGAATGATAACGACAATAATAATAATAATAATAATAATAATAATAATTGATTCCGGTTTTATTGGCCACAAGGACTAATATAAATTAAAAACATGTAAGGACAAAGACAGGACGAAGGTTACAAAGGGTTTTGTCCGAAAAGAAAACGTTCGTGTAAACAATGGAAAAACAGAGAAAGATATAACAATTAAAACTCCCAATAGGGGGAGGCGCTTATATAATAATAATAATAATAATTGCCCTGATGCAGTAACAGGCAGTGGCTCTCGTGGCTTCTGATCTTAACTGATTGGAAGTGTTATCATGTACATTGTTTTGTCTTGGTATAAAAAGATGGGCTACAACAAATATTCTGCTCAATACCACAGATTTGCTTGTCAGTTGCTTGACCATAAACCAATTGAGCATGTCCCTTGGTGGCTGACGATATGTGCATCTCTGATCATGTGTAGTGGGGGAGCATCATAGCCATCAATTACACTGCATTTCTCTGTGATTCTGGAAGAAGATCACTCACAAACACCCCAACGGGTTCCAGCTAGATGAGGCCCTTTAAATCTTTAGCGGCACCAATATGTCATGTTCATAACTCCAGTGGAAAAGAACTCTGTGTAATTGTTTTCTGCGGAACCGTCATTAGTTGAAGCGATTATTTATTACCTCTATCGGCACTACAACTTTCTCTCACTCTTACTTCCTATTTCTGTTGTGCCTGTAATTCAAAAGGTCAGCCTTGTCACACTGTGTCACTCCGAATATCCCCGAGAACTACGTTAAGGGTACACGTGTCTGTGGAGTGCTCAGCCACTTGCACGTTAATTTGACGAGCAGGTTGTTCTGTTGATCCGATCAACTGGAACCCTCGACGTCGTAAGCGACGGAGTGCCAACAACATATTATCGCTGCTGCTGCTTCTGCTGCTGCTGCTTCTGGAGGTGATATTGCCAACGGATGAAGTGCAGGCGGCGACGGCGTCAGAAGCGGCAGCGGTGATGGTGGCGGTGTTACTGTTGTCATCATGTTTGGCTGACTTATTCTTAACTTGGTGACATGATTTTGTTGTTTTCTATTATTTTTTGATTTTGTTGTTGCTGCTGCTGTTAATGCTGTTGTTGCTCTTGTTGCTATGGTTGTTATTGTTGTTGTTGTTCTTATTGTTAGTACTGCCAAAGGCGGTGAATTGGTCGAATCGTTAACGAGTCGAACAAAAACACTTAGAGTCGTTTCTTCCGGCTCTTTACGTTCTGAGTTCAAATTCCGCCAGGCTCGTCTTTGCTTTTCATCTTTTCGGGTTTGATGAAATAAAATACCAACCAAGTACTGGGATCAGTGTAATCGACTTACCCCCACCCCCACCACCAAATTGCCGGCCTTGTGCCAAAATTTGAAACCCTTGTTAATTCTGACATTCTCCTTTATGACTGACAAAGCTTGGAAGACATCAAAGTAAAATAAATCGAAAGAAAACACTTCTCGTTGCCACGTCCAATGGATATGTGCGGTGTCTGGGCTGAGTTTTTGTGAGTGTTGTCTTCAATGAATTTGGTCAATTTGTTTTGAATCAGAAAAGGTTAGCAGAGAAAATATGTATTATATTAATCCAAAACACACAATTCTAATTTTCTCTCTGACTTGAAATGGATTAAAACTTTATCAAACTTCTACAAATCTTTTCTCAAATATTCAGTGAAGGTAGTGTTTACTGATAAACTGTTCTTAAAAAATTATGCAATTAATAGAATTAGGCAAACAATTATTTAACATGCGGCTAAGAGTAATGGATTCTCTCCCCTTTTCTCTCCACAGACATGCATTCACTTAACGTAGTTCTCAAGGAGATTCTAAGCCTGACACAGAATGTAACATAACTGGAAGGCTGGCCCTTTGAAATACACGTATTTCTCATTTTTGACAGCTGAGTGGACTGGAGCAACGTGGAATAAAGTGTCTTGCTCAAGGACACAACGCGCCGAATTCTCTAACCGCTATGCCACACGCCTTCATTGTATTTACATATGTGTGTGTGTGTGTGTGTGTGTGTGTGTGTGTGTGTGTGTGTGTGTGTGTGTGTGTGTGTGTGTGTGTGTGTGTGTGTGTGTGTGTGTGTGTGTGTCCTGTCCCACCGTCTGACAGTCGGTGTTTGTTTCTTTACGTCCCCACAAACTTTCTGATTCAGTAAAAAAGACCGATAGAATAAGGTAGAAGACATTTCTGTTTTAGAAAAAAAAACATAGACACTAAAACTAAAATTATATGTAGTGCTCCAGCATGGCAACGTGAAAAATAAATAATAGTCTACACCTTCTTTAAATAATTTACGTAAAACTTTAGCGTAGAAGCGCAGGCGTGGCTGTGTGGTGAGAATCTTGCTTCTCAGCCACATGATTCCAAGTTCAGTCCCAATGCATGGCACCTTGGGCAAGTATCTTCTACTATAGCCTCGGGCCGATCAAAGCCTTGTGAGTGAATTTGATAGACGGAAACTGATAGAAGCCCGTCGTATATATATATATATAAATATGTATGTATTTATGTGTATGTTTTTGTGTCTGTGTTTGTCCTCCACCATCACTTGACAACCTAAGTTGGTGTGTTTACGTCGCCGCAACTTAGCGGTCCAGCAAAAGACACCGATAAAATAAGTACCGGGCTTACAAAGAATAAGTCCTGGTGTCGATTTGTTCGGCGAAAGATGGTTCTCCAGCATGGCCGACGTCAAATGACAGAAACAATTAAAAGAATAGAATGAAAGAACATGTGGAATGGTATAAGCATAAAACAAAAATTGATAAAAAGCCGTTGAGCAAAAGAATTTCTGTTTTATTAAAATAATCTTTGAAAGAGAGCGTTGAGTAACGAAAGACTGAGAACGACGGATGTAGAAGAAGCAACAAATGTCTCTGGCAATTTGGTGTTACTGTTTTCTATTTGGATAATTAATGCTAAACTGGAAGTGATGAAAGAATTGTCTCCGGTGGCCAGCATGCTTGTGAGAGCTTCTAGGGAAAACGTTTTTGACGAAACGGAGAATAATTTGAATTAGTATAACTTGGTTCGGAAAGTATTATAGCTTACGGTGGGAACAATATGAGTGCTGTAGGAAAAAGTTTTGTTGGACAATCCCACAAAATATGCGACGTCATGGATGTACAAAAGCTCTTAGCGTTTCATTGCATCATTCATCAATAGGCACTTTACGGGGTCCCCGCCTCCCACCAAAAATACTGTTTAGATGTGTAATATGTGATAGGACCAGTTTATCAACACTGAATACAATTTAGTCACCTGCACTCTATCATCGCCAGCTTCGAACATATTTGAAAGAAACAGAAGCTGAATATGGTAATTATATGCCGTGCCTCACAGCTGTTAGATGGCTTATCTAACAATTAAAAAAAAAACAAAAAAAAAACAAACTAACTTTAGATCAATGGTTCTCAACTTCTTTTTTTTACTTATGAAGCCCTTTGATTACTATTTCATTCTGGTGGACCTTCATTGCTATTCAATGTCCTAAAACTGACTTTATAGATACTCCTGTCAAAATTCCAATTTTCTTTTTCATCCATTCACTTGTGTAGGTTTACAATTGCACTCTTTTAGGAATATGTTTCAGTGACCGGAAACATGTTGAGCTTTGCAAAGAGTCAGAAAAATAAATCTCGCTGTTTCTCGCAAATAAATACATCTAAAGCAGATACTTTTCATGGACCCTTAAAATACTAGCGTACACCCCCCACCCCATACACATACACAATATGCAGTTTTGCTTGCGTGGACACCCAAAAGTTTCATATGGACCCTGAGAGTTTATATGGATCTCGGTTGAGAACCGCTGCCTTACGGAGAAATTAATGCGTTTTGCAATGAGAACAATTCTGCTCAACCACTCCTTGTGAACAGAGAATGGGTGCAGAAAAGGGCAATTTTGACTAACTTCAGAGTATTTCCTAACGAGTTCAGTCTTCCGTTACGAAATGAATCTGGGCTTAAATGCAACACATATATATTCCACAGTGAATATTTTCCACACTGTGGTTTTTTTTGTTTTTTCACTCTTTGCTAACTCATTCCTTGTTAAAAACAAAACAAAACCCAACTAAAATGCAAGTGGTACATCGTTTGAATTCACTCCAAACAGTTTCAATATCGCTTTTTCGAAGTCAATGAGATTTGAAAGTATTAAAACCATTCGCAACATTATTCTTTTCTACCCTAGGCACAAGGCTCGAAATTTTTGGAGAGGAGGCCAGTCGATTAGAACGACCCCAGTACTCAACTGATACTTAATTTATGGATCCCGAAGGGATGAAAGGCAAAGTCGACCTCGGCGGAATTTGAACTCAGAACGAAATACCGCTAAGCATTTCACTCAGCGTGCTAACGTTTCTTATTTCTTTATTGCCCTCAAGGGGCTACACACAGAGGGGAGAAACAAGGACAGACAAACGGATTAAGTCAATTAATTATATCGACACCAGTGCGTAACTGGTACTTATTTAATCGACCCGGCGTGCTAACGTTTCTGCCAGCTCGTCGCCTTTATTCGCAATATTATTGAGAAAGTTTCAAGGCGGTGATTTGGCAGAATTGTTAGCGTGACCGGGCGAAACGCTTAGCGGTATTTCTCTACGCTCTGAGTTCAAATTTTGCAGAGGTTGAGTCTACTTTCCAACCTTTCGTGGTCATAAATTAGATACTAGTTAAGCACTGCGGTTAATGTAATCGACTGTCTACCCCACCCCATAAAGCTGTGTGTGTGTGTGAATGCTTGTGTGTATTGCGATTTAATATTTTCCAGACAATTTAATCATTTTTATGTGATTTAATATTTTCCAGACAATTTAATCACTTTTTATGCGATTTAATATTTTCCAGACAAACTTCTGCCATCTCCTTCGACAATGCTAAGTCTCTTACTAAATCGTTCAAATCTTCTTCATTTAACAAGTGAGGCTCATTTTTCTTAGAATCAACCACGTACTCTGCGTCGATAGGAGAATCAGAGAGTTCACTGTGCGACGTGTCAAGGTCTTCAAGTGAATCACGTGAGAAGGGAACTGGGACAGGTTTCTCCAAGTCATGTGGGACCGGTTTTAGAGTCGACTTACAATCTGCATACCCAATTTTTGCTATGGTTTTCTTTGAGAAACCACTAATATTAGTCGTTCAAAAGTAACAATCAGAGACATGATTGCTTGACTCACGCCATACCATTGGTACAGCAAAAGGCACTCCCGTTCTCCATTCAGCCACTGTGTAAACCTTGAGTCACACACGGTGCAGCATATATGAGGTGCCCACCTCTTGTCTTGGTCCCCAACTTTATACTCAAAATAATATTTATAGGCAGTTTTTAGTTTTGTGGCAATGTTCTTCCACCGGTCACGCGGAGCAAATTTTCCACAGACAACAAAAGTTGTTTGGGTGCTTCACACAGTCTCTCCTATTCATGATGTAACACAATGAACATTTAAAATAGTAATCACACAAAGAGAGAGATACACGTACCACACGTGACGGCAGCGTAAACGTCAATAAGAGTTACCAAGAACAAACTGATGTATTTGGCGCTTGTGCACAATACGCCAGCGCCATCTATTGATAAACTGGATAATGAACGTTCTCATCGTTTGTTTTATTGCTGTTATTTCTTTAATTTCGAATTAAGACCATTTTCATTTCAGTAAATTTTATAATACGGCCTATATCTAGCTGAAAGTACAGTTATAATCTTGCGCATGCGTATAACTCAAAATCCTGACGTGCTAGAACAATTCTGAGTGCGAATTTATATATATATAAATGTCTATGTATGTATGTATGTGTGTATATATATATATATATATATATATATATATATATACATGCATAGATATGCATTTATATATATATACATATATATATATATACACACACACGTATATATATATATATATATATATATATATATA
>NC_068988.1:93680483-93681899 GCF_001194135.2 Octopus bimaculoides
TATACGACGGGCTTCTTTCAGTTTCCGTCTACCAAATCCACTCACAAGGCTTTGGTCGGCCCGAGGCTATAGTAGAAGACACTTGCCCAAAGTGCCACGCAGTGGGACTGAACCCGGAACCATGTGGTTGGTAAGCAAGCTACTTACCACACAGCCATACATATATACATAGGTATATCGTTGATTTTTACGTTGTATTTGAAACAGTTATTGTTAATTGTTCATGACAAATAATAAACTCATCAAAGTCCCATCGAAATCAAAATTCAATTCAATTCCGAACGTATGTAATTATTATCAGTGTTAACGACAATTTTAAACGAATCTCGAATGACAAGGACAATTGAAAACAAAATAATATATTGCTCTTATTGTCTCTACACCATAATGTCGTATGTGTGACATTTGCATTGTGAGAGAGTTTTCCCAAATTTGTTTGGTCCAGTGAAAATTCCTCAGTTTGTATGAATATGCATTAAAATCTTAGCTTCATCCTCGCTAAGCTACGCCTCTCCGTAGCGGCTACGTGATGGCAGTGCGCGTTGACATACGCCTCTTAGCTTTAATTTACCGCCTCCCATTATAAGGCAAATCTGAATGTAAACTCTACCTTCCGTGGCGGAAGGGGAATCAGACACTCCCATCTTTTGCTCTGTAAATACGTTTACTTATTTATGTTTTTTTCCGAAGAACGATAGTAGTAGAATGACGATAGTAGTGGCGAGTTCAGGAAAGATCTTCGAAAAAATAAAAGAAAATTTTATGTGACATGATCGTCTGGTGTTCGTAAGAAAGGCCAGATGCTATTTGGACCAATGAAACATTTGCTAAGATTAAGACTGCCCTATTTCAGCGACCCCAACGACGACAACAGTAGCAACAAACAACAACAATACCAAGAACAAGATATCGTCACATTACTTCAATTTATATTTTCAATATCAACTTTTCAAGAGAATCGTTTTTAAAATATATTCCATTACGAAACACTTCAAATATTTTTCTTTTTCTTTTTCAAAACAAAATTGTCATTCCATTCCGATTTATCACAAGAAACCCTTATCATCGACGGCGGGCTGGCAGAATCGTTAGCAGGCGGCCGAACAAAATGCTTAGCGGCATTTCGTCCGTCTTGACGTTCCGAGTTCAAATTCCGCCGAGGTCGACTTTGTCTATTATCCTTTCGGAGTCGATAAATAAAGTGCCAGTGAAACACTGTATTCGATCTAATTGACTAGTCCCCTCCTCCGCCCTAAATTTCAGGCTGTGTGCCTCCAGTAGACAGGACTGTTATTATTATTATTATTATTATTATTATTATTATTATTATTATTATTATTATTATTATTAATATTATTATTGTTATTATTATTATTATTATTAAATATGTATTATTATTATTAAATATGTATTATT
>NC_068988.1:93682278-93686338 GCF_001194135.2 Octopus bimaculoides
CGTCGCCGTAACTTAGCGGTTCGGCAAAAGACACCGATAGAATAAGTACTAGGTTTACAAAGAATAATTGCTGGGGTCGATTTGCTCGACTAAAGGTGGTGCTCCAGCATGGCCGCAGTCAAATGACTGAAAAACAAGTAAAAGAGTAAAATATTATTATTATTATTATTATTATTATTATTGAGTGAGAGAGCAGTTCATGCCATCAGTGTGACGCTGAGGTATAAATATTGAAAATATACAACTTATTATTATTATTATTATTATTATTATTATTTGCAGTGCTTATGTTGTTAATTAATTGTCCTTGCTCCATTGAACTAATCTCCTTTATGGACATCTTCTTCGTTGATCGCGGTTGATTCTCTGCGACCTTTCGGTGACATGGAACGACGCGTAGAATCAGTTAGTCACTACCGTGTGTTTGTTAGTTAGTAGTAGCAGCAGTTATGAACCGACTAAACTGCTGCTAGACGCTTGGGAAAGCACACAGAACAGTTCTTTGGGGAGTTTTTGTTGTTGTTCTTTTATTATTTATTCTCAGCATAGCTCGAGAGAGGGAGAGGAAGCGCGCGCGCGTGTGTGTGTGTTCTCTGTGTGTTTACGTATGTCGCACACACGTACACATTTTCTGTCTAGCCTGTTGTTTGTTCCTCATCCTCACAGAGATTGGTTCTCACTCTCGCTTCTTCTCGTGTCTCTAGTGAAACGAGCCAGTTTAGTTGATGTTCGGGCACCAAGCGGATTCTTACTCGAGTAAAGGGTGGAAGAGAAAGAAGCAGGCTAATATCCTTGGGATATAAAACACACAAACACACACTCACATACAGTGATACACACACACACACACATATATATATTCATATATAAATCCAATAAACAATTTGTTGAGTTCGATACATCAGTGTCACCTTGAGGCGAAAAGAGCATCAATAGCTTTAACTTGTGTTAAAAGAAGACAACAAACAAAAGTAAAGCAAATCGAAGTTTTTTTTTTTTTTTGTGTTTTCATTTAATACTTTCCGCCGTTGGAATTATATCAATCGTGGATTTTGTGGGTGTGAAGCATAAGACATATTCTAGGGTCACAAGAGGAGTTTAAAATGAGTGCCGTTGACGTTATGTACCACCAGCCGTACTCTAGTAATTTGGCCTATTATCCACGAACTCCAATCGAACAGGTAAATGCATCGGGCATTTTGAAGCTTTTTTTTTTCTGCTATATTTGTCAAATCACTGATATTCTTGTGCATTGATGTTTGTACAAATGATGTCACATATTGTATATTCTTAGAATCACAGACGGACACATCCAGCTTCTTTTAGTAACTTTTCCCTCTTTCTGTGCCTGGTTATTTACTTTTCAGCATTCAAAAGTTCTTTCATTTCAAAATTATTTGATTTTTCCTGTTCTGTTTTTCTTCTTCTGTATTTTTGTCCCTTTTCTTTTTCTTCTTCTTTTGGCGACAATCTTGAATTGAGGGTCTGAGAATTTACAGTGTCGTTCGGTCGTTGAAGTAGCGACAGAGTCGACAACTCGACAACGACTGCCAAAGAGAGCTTGCATATCTTTGCACGAGTGGGCACCTACTGTGCCAGTGTGTCTTAAAGCAAGGATATATATATTTCTACACAAGAAAAAACTCCAATGCTTACAAATATTCGAGCCGGCATTCTGCGAATCCCAAAGCTAAGGGTAGGGCAACCAGAAGGAATTCGGCGTCTTTGTAATTCCAGCATTGCACTTTGAAATATCAACCACCCACCGTCCTCCGACAGTTTGATTTCACATACACAGAGACGTCTTGAAACATATTGTCTTTATACTCTATAGCACTATTTATGCATTCTTTCTCAACAATTCTCATTTTACACACGTAACAAATAACCTACTCACACACTTCCGTTCCTTTTAGATGTTGTCGACAACTATGAATTCAAGGAAAAACTAATAGAACTGTGAGTTAATTTTTACCCAAAGATCTCTGGAATTTCACCGCTAGTTAACCTTAATTCTAACTATTTACTACTTTTTCCGTTCGTTTATTTTCCAGCTTTTTTTGTGTGGAATTTCATCGTTTATTATCATTATTATTATTATTATTATTATTATTATTATTATTATTATTATTATTATTATTATTATTACTACTACTACTACTACTTCTACTACTACGTACGCTCCACTTACAAAAAACATTGGTGATATACACGCACACACCCTCATACACACATCCACGCACACAGACGCACACAGACGCACACACACACACATACACACACACATACACACCCATGCTTAGACATACACATTATACACACTGCTTTGCTTCGCGTGTGCCGTGTTTATGTTAGTTGTTTATTTATGTGCTATCATCATTCATCTGACTTTTATATTCCTTACGAATATCTTCTTTTTACATTCCCTTATCTCGTTCGGTTGTTTATTTTCTAAACATTCTTGTCGATACTTTTTTATTATTATTGTTTGTTTCGTCGAGATGTATCTGCATTTTGTACGACACCCCCAACCGTCGTGTTTTCTCTCATTGTTATTTCGTTAATGTTATTTCTGTTCTTTGTTACAAACAGGCTTTTGGTCTCACTAAACTACACGAACCCATGAATCTTGGTTGCTATTCTGCACCCGGCAATTCAATACTTAGCGTACCAGTCACATCATCACCGCCTCATAATTTGCATCTTCATCAGTCGGAACAACAAGTGCAACCACAAACTCATCCAAACCAACATCTGATTCCAGAGTCTGCTACATCAACACCGCCCCATGTAAATAATTCCATTGACAGAAGTTGCAACAGCAGCAGTAGCAGCAGCAGTCTTGAAGGAAATGCCATAAAAGAAGAAAACAATTCGGATAAGGGAACCGTACCAAAAGAAACGGTTTACCTGGCATCAAACAGCATGGTACACAATTATTTCTCTGGGGATTCTAATCGACTCGTGGATGAACATTTTTTAAGGGCACTCAGCCATTATCCGGGCTATTCGAGCACATCTTCTCATGGTTCTTCAATGTCACCCTCAGACAGAAACAAAATAAGCCCCTTCAATAAAGGTAAGGACAACTGTTTTTACAGGAAACATTCGTTTCCAAGTTGAAGGCATTTAAATGTATAAAGAACACACAATAGAATCTTTTATTTTTTTTAGGATTGTGTGGTAAGAAGTCTGTTTCTCAATTACATAGTTTCGTGTTCAATTCTACTATGTGGCATCTTGGGCAAGTGTCTTCTATTATATAGCCAAAGCTTTGTGAGTAGATTTAATAGACGGAAAATGAAAGCAGCTTGTTATGCATGTATGTATGTATATGTATGTATGTATGTATGTATGTATGTATGTATGTATGTATGTCATTGTTCAGTTTTATTCCAATGTTTGCCAATAGAGAAAGAACCGGTTTCTAACCTAGATCCAAGGCTCCTTCATTGGAATTATGTATGTATGTATGTATGTATGTGTGGTGTGTATGTGTGTCCTCATGTTTGTGTCTGTTCCCCACCCCCATCGCTTGACAAACAATGTTGCCTTATTTATGCTCACCTAACTTAGCAGTTTCGCAACAGAGAGCAATAGAATGAATACCACACTTAAACAAAAATACTTGGGTCAATTTGCTCCACTAAAATCCATTGAAGTCGGTGCCCCAGCATGGCCGCAGTCCAATGACTGAAACAAGTAAAAGATGCACGGTAATCGGATTATGGCTTTCCCATCAAATTATGTAATCCATGGATCCGGAGTAAATCAAGACAAAATCGCAGGAATATGAGACATTGGCAAATATTTATTGTTTACTTGCTTTAGTCATTGGACTGCGGCCACGCTGGGGCACCGCCTTCAAAAATTGTTTGTCGAACAAATCGACCTTAGTACTTATTATAGTTTGAGTTTGGTACTAATTCTTTCGTTTTTTGTGGTTTTTTTTTTCATCGAACTGCTGAAGTGGTGGGACGTAAACAAACCAACATAGGGTGCCAAGCGTGGTGGGACAAGCAAGCACAATGACACAGATTTTATATATATATATATATAT
>NC_068988.1:93686998-93687242 GCF_001194135.2 Octopus bimaculoides
TCTCTCTCTCTTTCTCTCTCTCTCTCTCTCTCTCTCTCTCACACACACACATACACACACAATTGTCGCGAAAAAATATTTATCAATAAGAACAGATTCTTTGACAATAACACTAGTAAATAAAACTTGGAAGAAATCAAGATATTGTTTGCGTAGTCATACAAAAATCCATTTGGGTTAATTGTTTCTTTCGTCTAATTTTAAAACGAAGGATAATAACGAAGGGAAATACTGGATACTAATG
>NC_068988.1:93687609-93690108 GCF_001194135.2 Octopus bimaculoides
CGTCTAATTTTAAAACGAAGGATAATAACGAAGGGAAATACTGGATACTAATGAAGAAGCGCCATATTTTTTCTGAGCTAATAGTCAAAGCAAGTCTCTACTTGGTCGCAGTCGAACCTTTCTCAAATAAACCCTGCTGTAGGGCTTATACAAGGGGTCGGCTTCAGCCGGTACATTGAATCGATGTCCGGAGAGGGGTTCTTGAATATCTGGTGGGCCCCTTCCTCAAAGAAAAACAAAAAAATAAATCCTTTGAATTTTGAAAAGAAGCCCCCAACCTCCATCTCGACCCTGATATTAACCCTAACACCAGCTGAAAGAAGTGTTGCTCCTCATTGTAATTTTCCTATCGGAGGCCCTGTCCTACTATTATATGAAAGAGATAGACGTATTACACAATACAGTCATAGACAGAAGTACACAGAAACAGAACGGGTGGTCAAAGCTGGAACGCTTTTTCTCATAGGTCTGATCAACCAGGGTTGCTTACTTGGGGCTAAACCGTGACATCAACAACTACTACTACTAATACCACTACTACTATTGCTGCTGCTACTGCTACTACTACTACTACTACTACTACTACTATAACAACTGTGATTCGCTGCATTTAGTTTTGGTAAATTGTGTACGACAGTTTCGCTACTTTAACATGTGATGTGTTATGAACACAAGCAGTGCCGCTGTTGTGACAGTGTGACGTCATTCCATTAAGTAGTCTTGAGTATATCAGATTTGAAATTAAGATTAGATGGTCACGACTGGAAAGTCACCAATGATCATAGTTCGGCTTGTTCAGGACCAACGTAAGCTGAGCCTGGGCAAGTGCCTTCTATTATGGCCCCGGGTAGAGACCGATGCCTTGTGGGTTAATTTGGTAGACGGAAATTGTTAGGAAGCCCACCGTATGTATGTATGTATGTATGTATGTATGTATGTATGTATGCATGTATGTATGTATGTATGTATGTATGTATTTATGTATGTATGCATGTATGTATGTGAGTGTGTGTATACACATGTATACGTGTGTGTGTGTGTGTATGTTTATGTATGTATGCGTGTGTGTGTGTATGTGTGTGTGTGTGTCTTTGTGTTTGTGTTTACTCCCACCACCGCTTCACAACCGTTATTGGTTTCTTTACACTCCCGTAACTTGGCGGTTCAGCAAAAGAAATTAATAAAATAAGTACCAGACTTAAAATTAACACTAAGGTCAATTTGTTCGATTAAACCAGGAATTTCCAACCGTTTTTTTTTTCTTCAGTTATGGACCCCTTTGATTTCTATTTCCCTCTGGTTGACCCCCGTAGACATTCAATGTTTAAAAACTAGTTTTATAGAAATTTCTTTCAAAATCCCTATTTTGTTTTCCACACATTAACTTGTATAGGTTGAAACTATGTAAAATGTTAGAGAAAGAAGCTACACTGGCCCTGGAACGAAATTTGTTTAGTGGGGTGTAAACCCTACAGATCACTTTTTATTCAATGTTTTCTAAACTTGAGAAAAGTAAGTAGGGGAGTAAATTTTGATGTTGCATCTCACAAAAATTTTAGGGAGTGCACTTGCACTTGTTCCACCCCCTGTTCCCGGGCCCATGCCAATACATACATCTAAAGCAAACTTTTTACAGGGACATTTAAAATACTATTGTAGATTTCCAATTTGCTATTTTGTGTGGTCCCCAGAAATATTATACAGACGCTACGGGGCCATCTGGGCCCCGGTTGAGAACCACTGGTCAAACCTTTCAAGGTAGTGCCTCAATGATAACAGTCCATTGACTGCAATAAGTTTAAGAAAAAAATAATATTTGATAATTATAATGGAGGCTTTGTAGTTATAAATTCATTAACAACGGCTATCATTTGAACGAAATTCTTACATAACTGATATTTTGACCATTTGAGTCTTCTATCTGGTTGATCAACGTACAAGAAACAACAGCCAAATACCCTTCTAATTCTGCAGCCGACTGGATACATTAAATAGTACAAGTTCTGATACAGTAAAAAGGCAAGATGACCATAGTTGGAATATCTTTCATTATATATATATGTATTTGAGCAGGAGCGATCCAGGCCTAATCAAGAACTGTATAATAACGATTTTAATTAAGAAAATATTGGGGACACACACACACACACGCTCTCTCTCCTTTTCCTTCTTTCTTTTTCTTCCTTTCTTTTTTCTTTCTCTTTCTCTCTCTCTTTCTCCCTTCCCTTCTCCCCCTTTCTCTCTCTATAGAAATTGTTAGATGTCGTGTAGAGATTTTATTTATTATGAAAGAGGCGCTAGTTAAAATTTTAGATAGTTATTTAGCGCTTTCATCTCGTATCTATACATGCGAATATGTCACACACACACACATATATATATATGTATATATATGTATATATATATGTATATATATATATGTATATATGTATATATATGTATATATATATGTATATATATATATATATATATGTATATGTATATGTATATATATATATA
>NC_068988.1:93690147-93693541 GCF_001194135.2 Octopus bimaculoides
GGTTGACTGACTTAGAACTAAACATATTCGATAATCTCAGAACAGAATCGGACCAAACTCTCTCTACATAATATGTATTTTCTGTCCAAAATCGCTTTTGAAACACCTTTGACCCAAAAGCGATATGATACCAGGAATCATACACACACACACACACACACACACACACACACACACACACATTATTATTATTTTATTTTGTTTCCATCTCTGTCAACATGACATGTTTGTATGTTGTTTATACTTCACTAAAATGTTTTCGTTATTTGTGTGTGATTATGATGGGGAGGAGGAACGAGGTCGTCGTCGTCATCGTCATCATCATCATCATCATCATCATCATCATCATCATCATCATCATCATCATCATCGCCATCGTCGTCGTCATCGTCGTCGTCGTTTTGCCGTCCATTATTTTCCATGCTCGCACGGAAAAAAACGGACAGAATTTGTTATGGCAGATTTTATGCGGTCCGATGTTCCTCATCTGTTTTCAAGTAATATCTCTCATGGTTAGGAATGTTTTCATGGACGACTGGAAACAAAAAAAAAAAAAAAAAAACACCGCTTATATGACAGTGAAACTCATTTTACGATTATCACATGATGTCAAGACAAGGGGCTTCTAATAGACACACACACACGCACACAACGATCTTCTTTCAGTTTCCATCAATGAAAATCACTCTCATAGCATAAGTCGGCCTGGGGCTGTATTAGAAGACATTTGTCGAAGGTGGCACACACTGAGACAAAACCCGGAACCGTGTAGTTGGAAAACAAACCGTGTAGCCATGCCAGCGCCTATGGTTCTTTAAACATTAATAACAATAGCGAGCAAAAGTTATATGAAATAATAAATAAACGAAGAGCCCTCGGTGTGTCTGTTTAGCTCCAAGTAAAATATAGAAGAAACCGTTTTTGTTTACGTAGGCCTTTGTATGTCAACATGCAGAGATATCCCGGATATAGGAAACGACTCGAACAACATCTCATATTGAAGTGGTTTCAAGTGGGTGATAATAATAATAATAATAATAATAATAATAATAATAATAATAATAATAATAATAATAATGATAATAATAATGATAATAATAATAATAATAATAATAATAATAATAATAATAATAATAATAATAATAATATAAATAAATAAACGGGAGGTTTTTTTTCAGAGGATGGTGAGAGAGTGATAGGCAGTGTCAGAATTCCTATGCACTGATGTAGCTGGCGAGCTCCCCGACCACTTTAATCTATCTTTTATTTTCTTTCCTTTTTTAATTTTTCTTTTGTTGTTGTTTTCTCTTTTTTCTGATGAGAGCTTGTTGGCTAGTTGTGGAGATCAACTCAATGAGCATTGCTCGCTAATTAACAAATTGGGGTAACTACATTCAAGATGAGGTATTAAATGTTGGGATTTGCTTCTAAATCATGGAAAGGTTTTTGGTTTAAAATTTTTATTTTGGCAGAAAATCTTTTTCATTCTATCAACAAAGAATTTTTATTTAGTTTAGTCTATATTCTTAATTATTAATTATTTTAAATTTTTTATCAAAACAGAAAAGGCTTGGATCAACACAATTGTCTTCCCCGTTAAAACTCTAAAACCATCAAATTTATAAACCCTAAAATTCACTCCATAATTGCCCACGGGCATATGGCGTAGTGGCTAAGAGCGCAGGCTACTAACCCCAAAATTTTGAGTTCAATTCCAGGCAATGATAATAATAATATTAATAATAATAATAATATCGAAATGTACCTTAGGAATAAGAACCCAGGTTCGAAATTTCCTCAAAACACCTAATGAAGGCTGGAGGGTATATCAGCCGAAACGTTGTCTTAACAACAAACAAGATGAGGACAAATATCCATCAAATGTAAATAATGTACCATCAAATATCCAGGTTTTGGATCTGACCCGGATATCAAAAGATTGCGAACCAATGACCTTAATGTTTTCTTTCTATATCAAACAAACTCTAAATATGGTAGATGCAGGATTAATAGTGCAATTCTTTAATACTTTGACACAGGGTCTGCAGTTTTAAGGGACGGGGTTTCTTAACTAATACTATATTTTACCAACCTCGAAAGGATGAAGATCAAAGTCGACATCGACGGGATTTGAACTCAGTATGTAAAGAGCCGGAACAAATGTTGCTAGGTATTTTTTCCGTCACTCTAATGGTTTTGCCATCATGCCGCCCTCATTTGTAATTAGGGCACACGGCCGGCATCGTAAAGAACTTGAAGAAATACAGCTCTTTCTAGCATATTGGATGTCCACCTAGTGGTCATCCCTTATACACGTGTATATATGTATATACGACGTGTCTATATGTATATTCTGGGTTCAGTCCCACTGCGTGGCACCTTTGGCAGGTGTCTTCTACTATAGCATCAAGCTGACCAAAGCCTTGTGACTGGATTTGGTAGACGGAAACTGAAAGAAGCCCGTCATATATGTATGTGTATGTGTGTGTGTGTTTTTGTGTGTCTGTGTTTGTCACCCCGCCATTGCTTGACAATCAATGTTGGTGTGTTTACGTACTCGTCGCCTAGCGGGTCGGTTTAAAGAGATCGATAGGATAAGTACTAGGCTTCACAAAGAATAAGTTCTGGGGTCGATTTGCGCGACTAAAGGCGGTGCTCCAGCATGGCTGCAGTCAAATGACTGAAACAAGTAAAAGAACATTGCACATAAATAAAAACGAAAATAAAATTAAGATCTTAGACAGACACCCAACCACCACCACCGATGCCAGGGGTCATATAAAACTAGATTAAGGGCCACTGCATAAGATAATGGAATCCTAGATGTAAAAAAACCCCCAGGACCTAAAAAAATAAAAAGACAGAATGATCATTTGAAGAAATCGTTTAATCGTCATTTTCCTCGGCCAGGATTGATAGGGAGTTAAATAACAACTCGTGACAATTAGACCTTTCATTAAACATTGAATAAAATAAATACATTTTAATTCTTTTGTGATCGTATTTATTCCTCGGGGGATAACAATCTCAAAGTTATTTTTTTTTCTTTTTCTTTTATCTTTATTATTTTGTTTTAGGTGGTGGTGGTAGTGGTGGTGGTGGAGGGGGAACTTACAAGAATTTCGACAGGATTTAAAAAATAAAATTGATATACATCAAACTGGTCTTTGGAACGTAGCGCCATGTTCTTAAATACAACACACACATACATAGCCAAGGATACATTTAAATACATGCATACATACATAATCATACACACACATATATATATATGTGTGTGTGTATGTATATATATATATGTGTGTGTATATATATATATATATATATATGTATGTATTTATATATATACATGTTTATTTACATATAATATATACATATATGCATATTAATACAC
>NC_068988.1:93693934-93694480 GCF_001194135.2 Octopus bimaculoides
ATGTGTGTGTGTGTGTGTGTGTGTGTGTGTGTGTGTGTGTGTGTGTGTGTGTGTGTGTGCAAGGCCCAGGAGTGGCTGTGTGATTTAAAGCCTGTTCCCTTCCTTCCATCATCTGATTCGCCTTATAAGGTCGATGATCTTCTCCAGTAGCTTCCTCGTGTAGACGACATTTGATGGTGTAGGCATATTTTTCGTTGAGTAACCGAGGTCGAATAATTCTGTCCAGACGTAGGCTGGTAGTGGGCCCACAACTCTTCAATATCCTTCCATAAATGCGTGAGAGACCAGCATGGTGTGGAGGTAGGTGTCATCAAAAAGAAATTTGGATCCCCTCCTGTCAAGGGTTCCAGATGAGCCTACCTCATGGCAGGTAACACGGATGAGGGCAGCGGCATCAAACTTCCTCATTCACCAAATGCCACATATCAGAGGGGCTTTCAAATAATGGTGTCACACAATCAACGGTGGGGTCCCTGCATAAGCGCAGCTTTAAAACTGAAATAATTTAAAGATTATGTATATATATATATATATATATATATATAT
>NC_068988.1:93694810-93695921 GCF_001194135.2 Octopus bimaculoides
AGAGAGAGAGAGAGAGAGAGAGAGAGAGAGAGAGAGAGAGAAAGAGAGAAAGAGAGAGAGAGAGAGAGAGAGTGCTAAATCTATATCAGACACCAAAGTCCTGTCAAAACCGACGAAGGAACCTCTATATGGTCGATGGACTTGCTATAAATAGCGACCAGATGCTAATTAAAGACAAGGAAACCACATTTACTGATGTGTTTCAGAATATACTTTCTGGAAAAAAAGAAAAAAAAGTGGTTTAATCAAAGCTGGAATGCATTCGATCTTATGTCTACTCGATCAAGATTAACGTAAGACTAAACAATAGGAGTAAAAATAGTACTCGAGTACCGAAGGTGGAGTAAAAGTAGTATTTTGTTGAAGTAGAAAAAAACATCATAAACCATTACAGTTTCACGATTGTCTGATGATCGATTACGTGAAACTCTGAATAACAGTTTGTGAAATATTTTTGGAAGTATAATCGCTGAGTTGATTAGGTTCAAAAGCTGGAAAGATAAAACCAAATAGCAAGCATTTAGTTTACCGTCTTACATTTATCGCTCGACGTTACCTTCAGCCACATAACGAGAGATTTTTATGTCCTTCCTTGATCTCCTACAATTAGCAGCCAAACCTACCTCATATCATACAATAGCAGGACACATTGACTGAAAAAAATGTTTTTAACCGGGATGGTTATGGGTGGAATGTCTTTGATTAGTGACCAATGACTTGGAGCTAAATAACAATAATAACAACACCAATACAACGATAGTATCCTCTACGTGATCGCTCTTCTGCAAGAAATAGAAGCCAAATTACCCAGCAAAGAACACGTCATGTTCTTTTAAAGGAACACGTTTCATAATGTGAGCCTGGGTCCCTTGAACGTAAAAAAAGACGAGATGGTTCAGGATGGAATGTCTTTGAATTTTAGTCTCCATTCATGAAACCCTAACATTATATATAAATGTGTGTGAAAAATGTGTCTGTGTGTACGTATGTGTGTGTGTGCGTGTGAGGGCGTGCATGTGGGTGTACATATATATATATATATACATAAATACATACATACATACATACATACATACATATATATATATATATATATATATATATATATATA
>NC_068988.1:93696888-93702235 GCF_001194135.2 Octopus bimaculoides
ATATATATATATATATATATATATATATATACATCTGTGCATATGTGTCTGTTTATCTTGCCTACATTGGTGCTGGTTTGTTTATGTCCCTATAACATAGCGGTTGGATGAAAGAGACCGACAGAATAATTGCTAGGCTTAGAAACAAGTTCTGGGGTTGATTTATTCGACTAAGCCCACCAGGGTGGTGCCCCAGCATAGCCTCAGTTCCATGATCGAAATAAGAGATAAAAGATAGAAGCTCAACTTATTGATGTTATCTTCCTATTAAAAGTACAGGATGTCCATAAATTAACTTTTTCACTTTGTAAAATTCAGAAAAAAAATGAAATATAAGGATATCTCTGCAAGAAAATTACTATTTTTAAATCTCACAACGAGAGATATTAGGCAAGAGTATTCTGGAGTAAAAAATGTTTTGCCAACATAACATGGCAGTCCTGGTTTAGGACGAATGTTGCTGTAAATTAGCCTCAAGAGACATCGTCTCCAGCTGGCTATACGACACGTCCTAAACATTCGTCCTAAACCAGGACTGCCATGTTATGTTGGCGAAACAATTTTTACTCTAACTCCGCAAGAGTTTATTAGAGAACAAATTAAGTTTAATTCGAAACACTAGAATACTTCCACGTGGGTTCCATGGGTTGCATGCAACACATCTAGATGATACATTACAATGAATTGTGGAAATTGTGGAGATAATTTATGAAAACCCTGTATAAGAAACGTTACGCAGACAAGACTGTGTCCCATAAACCTATTATATTGTGAATAGAGACCTTGAAGCTTAAATGCTGTGTTTTACAGAAGAAACTTTGTCTCATGCACCAACGAGGGGTTCTTTAGATGTGAAATGGCTATCCGAAGATTCAGTTTCCCACATCGCAACAATTTTGAATATAAAATTTTGTTAATAACTAAAAGTAGAATAATATTATTAATTTTCATAATTTCGCTGCCTACCATTTATAGAAGTAATTTTCAAGGGTGGTAATTTCTAGTCGACTTTTTTGTAGATTATACGATAAAGAACGGAAGCAAAGGAAAGTTTCAAATATTTGTCACGATAATGATCAACAGCACCACCACCACCACCACCACCAATGTTACAACTACAAACACCAACATCGCTAATTTAATCTATAGCAATGTTGTTTTTGTTTAATTTTCCCTCTTGAATTCTTAGAAGCTTATATTTACCCTACAATGTGTACTTCTATTCCTGTTTAAAGTAAGGATAAAACTATTTAAGCATAACTTAAGCATGAAAATATACAAAGTCAATCTTTGGTGAGGTCTCTGTGACCCAGCAATACAACCAACGAATCAAGTTCTCGACTTGCCAAATGTAACAGTCAAAACTTCCTCACAACTAATATCTCCCTATATCTCGAATGTAATCGCATGTTTTTCGTTTTAGATCTTAAAACAGCATAATATTCCGCCATAATCAAATCGGGGTTGCCAAGGATAAAATGAAATATTACAAAGGACCTTTGTTTCAAATTTTGACACAAAGCCAGTAATTTCGGTGGGGAAGGGACCTCAGTCGATTACATCGACCCCAGTATTCAACTGGTACTTATTTTATCAACCCCCGAAAGGATGAAAAGCAAAGCCTCGGGGAAATTTGAACTTAGAACGTAAAGAGCCGGAAGGAATACTGCTAAGCTTTTTGCCCTGCGCGGTAACCATTCTGTTAGCTCATTGCCTTAATAAAATCAAAAACATATTAATGATAAATAAAAGCAAGAAATCAATAAATCAACCCCCTTTCAAATGCTTTGTCCGATCAATAAGTTCTGTTACCATTGGCTTAGGCGAAGAAGGAATAACGGCGTTAATCGACAAGAAGCAATGACGTCCTTTGAGGATATGAACACCCTCATTCACTTAACGTTTGCTTTTCCATGCTTGCTTGAAGAGAAGGAATTCCATGAGGCAAATTTTCTACAACCGGATGCTCTTCCTATTGTCAACACTCACTTGTTTCTAAGCAACGTGATATTTCCCCATGGCCAGAAATGTTTTCACATTATATAGGAAAAGAATGATACCATTTGTATGGTGGTACTCATTTACAACTATTGTGCACTGCCAAGACAAGTAGACGCCAACCCACACACACAAAACACACATACATGCATGTAGATCTATCTATCTATCTATCTATTAGGCAGAAGGCCAGTAATTTTTTAGGGGGGACGTTTTGTCGATATCATCGACCCCAGTCCTTCACTGGCACGTTATTTCAACCCCCAAAAGAATGAAGCGCAAAGATGACATCAGCATGATTTGAACTCAGAACGTAAAAAGTCCTGCTGCAATGCATTTTTTTTCCCCGACGCTCTGACGACGATAGTAACTCTTCCTAGTTTTGGCACGAGGCCAGCAGTTTTAAGGGGGACGGGTAAGTCGATTTAATGTGACTTCAGTACCAGACTGGTTTTATTTATCGACCCCGAAAAGATGAAAGGCAAAGTCGACCTCGGTGGAATTTGAACTCAGAACGTAAAGAGCCGGAAGAAACGCCGTTGAGCATTTTGTCCGACGTGTTAACTATTCTACCAACTCGCCGCCTTAATAATAATAATAATAATAATAATAATAATAATAATAATAATAATAATAATACTTTCTACTATGGGCACAAGGCCTGATATTTATGGGTAGGGGGTAAGTCAATTATGTCGACCCCAGTGTTTTACTGGTACTTAATTTATCGAGCCCGAAAAGATGAAACCTGAAGTCGACCCCGGAGGAATTTGAACACAGAATGAAGCGGCAGACAAAACAGCGCTTAGCATTTCGTCCGGTGTGCTAACGATTATGCCAGTTCGTCGCCTTTACCTAATAATAATAATAATAATAATAATAATAATAATAATAATAATAATAATAATAATAATAATAATAATAATAATAATAACAATAATAATAATAATAATATTAATAATAATAATAATAATAATAATAATAACAACATAAGCTTCCACATCAGTAATGTAAATCTCTTTCAGATCTTTAGTTAAGTGTGACATATTCCATGTCTGATTCTTGTTATCTTAGTCAACCGCTTCGTAAGAACGACTTGTAGTAGTTTGTATAGGTTAGAGAGAGAAGCTTTGTGAGACGACGAAGCTTCCACGCTCCATATGTCGCAAATTTACTGTGTTTTATCTGATATCAGCCATCTATGTAATAAGCCCGTTTAGACGTAGCGTTTTTCGCTTTTCTTCCGTTTTTCTTTTTTGTTTTTGTTTTTGTATTACGGCTTTTCTGTTTTCATTTCTGGTGCAGTAGCAGAGAGAATCATCAAACGTTAGAATTGTCTGCGAGGGAAGAGAGAGAGAGAGAGAGAAAGAGAGAGAGGGGGGTGGGGAATGAAAGAATGGTACGACTATAACCGGCGGTTCTCTCGAATTAAAAAAATTACGCAAAGTGATCAAATATGATTAACTTGATTGTGTGTGTAAGTGTGTGTGTGTGTGTGTGTGTGTGTGTGTGTGTGTACTGGAGGGGGGGTTAGGGTTAGGGTTAGGGTTTGCTTCCCAACCACATGGTTTTGGGTTCAGTTCCATTGCGTGACACCTTAAGCGAGTATCCTCCACTATAGCTTCGGACTGATCAAGGCCTTGTGAGTATATACGCATATATGTATGTCTGTATGTGTGTGTGTGTACGTGTGTGTGTGTATTTGTGTCTGTTATTGTCTCTCCACTACCACTTGACAACAGGTGTTGGTGTGTTTACGTCCCTGTAACATAGCGTTTCGATAAAAGAGACTGATAGAATAAGTACCGGGCTTTAAAAAAAGAAAAACGTATTTGGGTTGATTCATTCAACAAAATATTCTTCAAGGCGGTGCCCCAGCATGGGCGCAGTCCAAAGAGTGAAACAAGCTTTATATGTATAGATAGATAGATAGATAGATAGATACATCATCATCTTCATCATCATCAATTACCGTCTGTTGTTCACGCTGGCATGGGTTGGACAGTTTGACCAGGGCTTGTAAGCTGGAAGGCTGCACCAAATTCCAGCCTGATTTGGCATGGTTTTCTACGGTTGGATGCCCTTCCTAACGCTAACCACTCCGAGAGTCTAATGGGTGCTTTTACGTGCCACCAACACGGGTGCCATTTGCGTGCCACCAACACGGGTGCCATTTGCGTGACACCGGTATCTGCTACGACTGCGATTTTGCTCGGCTTCATGGGTCTTCTCAAGCACAGCATAATGCCAAAGGTCTCGGTCATTGCCTCTGTGAGGCTTAAGGTTCGAAGTTCATGCTTCACCACCTCGTCCCCTGTCTTCCTGGGTCTACCTCTATCATTACACAGCTGCCCTCGTCCATACGCATCACATGACCATACCAGTGCAATCGTCTTTCTTGCACACCATATTTGATGCCTCTTATGCCCAACTTTTCTCTCAAGATGCTTACACTCTTTCGAACATGCACACTGACAGTGCACATCTAGCGAAGCATACTGGCCTCATTTCTTTCAAGTCTACGCATGTCCTCGGCTGTCACAGCCCATGTTTTACGTTTACATACATACATACATACATACATACATACATATTCGATCTATTTTCCACTCCAGGTGGCCAGCTATTATCTATGGCAATACATCATGGTAGACTGTTTCGTTTTCTTTTCTTTCTTTTTTTTTTTACACCGGCTGAGGAAGCGATAAAACGCCGAAACAACTAGTTGTTGGAAATATTACCCGAGATAAATAAATATATACATATTTTTCACATATGGGTATTTCCGAGATTCTTTCTTTTTGTTGGTATACTTCACACATGCAATTTTCATAATATTTAGCAATTTCTCGTTAGTTGAAGAATACATTTAACGAATAATTGCCTAAATATAATCGTTTAGAAGAATTAAGGCATACCTTAAGTGCTTCTTATTACCTCCTCCACAAATACTCACACATATACGCGCGCACACAATTATGTGTACATATGTGTGTTTGTGTGTGTGTATAGGTGTTTGTATATGCATGCTTATAGGTGGTGCATGTATGTATATATATCATCATCATCATTGTTTAACGTCCGTTTTCCACGCTGGCATGGGTTGGACGGTTTGACTGAGGACTGGCAAGCCAGGAGGCTCCTTCCTAACTCCAACCACTCGAGAGTGTTGTGGATGCTTTTTACGTGCCACCGGCACGGGAGCCAGTCAGGGGGTACTGGCATCGGCCACGTTCAGATGGTGCTTTTTACGTACCACCAGTACGGGAGCCAGTATTCATGTATATTCATATATAAGTATACATATGAATATACATATATATTTGTCTATATATATATATATATATAT
>NC_068988.1:93702623-93708089 GCF_001194135.2 Octopus bimaculoides
AAAAAAAAAAAACGGATAGACTAAGTACTAGGCCTAAGAAATAAGTCCTGGTGTCGATTTTTTTTTTACTAAAACACTTCAAGGCGGTGCTCCAGCTTGGCCGCAGTCAAACTAACAGGAATATAAAAATAAAAGAATAAAAGAAATATTGTTTCTCTTACTCTGTGAACTTTATGTTGATATTTTGAAACCCTGTTTATCTGTGTAAACAAGCAAGAAGACAGACACATGCAAATACAGAGAGATCCACTCACGTACACACGCGCATACGTGCAGATACGCTCTCACAGACACACACACACACACACACACACACACACACACACACACACACACACACACACACACACTCGCACACACATACACACACGTGGAAGCACTAAACTGAAAATAATTACTGCCAAGTGTTAATAGCTTTATGTTAGTAATACGTAAAGAGAATAAATTCACACACACACATACACACACACACATACACACACACACATACACACACACACACACACACACACAAGCGCGCGCACGCACGCACACACACACACACACACACACACATACACATGCGTATACGCATAGACACATGCAAAAATAAGACTGCAAACTGAAAATAGTTATTGCCAAGTTTTAATGTTAGGATGTTAGAAATTGTAGAAAAAAAAAACATTCTCAGAGAGAAAGAGAGAGAGGGAGAGAGAGGAAGAAAGAGAGAGACAGACAGAGATAGCAATGTTGGAATGGTACCAATTTTTCTATATTAAAATATATTAATTGTAGAATTAACACGTTAATGTAAAATTAATGTAAAAATATTTATATTGTAAAAGAAGGATCGTTTCTGTTGGCATCGTGAAGTAATGCTGAAAAATTACAGAATGAGAATCATAAATCTTCGTTTAATTGCGAAGTCTGGAGGAAAATTATGAACTCTTATTTTCCCCTGATATCGGTGGTGGTTGATCGAGGGGAAAAAGAAAAGCAAAACAACGCTGAATCTATTCATTTTATGAGCAGTTGTCTTCTTTCCTGTTTTCTATTAAAGTAATCCGTTGTATGAATAGGAAAGAGAATTACACACGATCTTACTACGTTCATCTTTAGGCTATTAAAACGGTTTGTTAATGTCGGGTAGGGCGTTGTCTTGGAAGAAATAACGATGAAAACATTGAAAGAGGAGGTAAATGTTGCTGGAATTAACTCTTCAATTTACCTTAACATCTCACCACGTTCAGCAGAACAATATGTCGTAGAAGACGGTGAGGAGCTGGCAGAAACGTTAGCACGCCGGGCGAAATGCTTAGCGGTATTTCGTCTGTCTTTATGTTCTGAGTTCAAATTCCACCGAGGTCGACTTTGCCTTTCATCCTTTCACGCTCGATAAATTAAGTACCAGTTGCGTACTGGGGTCGATCTAATCGACGGCCCCCTCCCCCAAAATTTCGGGCCTCGTGCCCAGAGTAGAAAAGAACATTTGTCTGAGATTAAATATACTAGGGAATTGAGTTTCAGTCGCTTAGACACTGATTGGAACTCCGCTCCATCTGATTTAGCTTTTCATTCTTTTAGCTTTCTTATATTTTTTTTTCATTTGTTTTAGTCATTTTGACTGTGGCCATGCTGGAGCACTGCCTTTTAGTTGAACAAATCAACCCAAGGACTTATACTCCAAGAGTAGGTGCTTTCCACGTGTCATCGGCACCGGTTACATTTACGTTACACCGACATATCTGTCTATCTGTATACGACGGGCTTCTTTTAGTTTCCGTCTACTAGACCCACTCATAAGGCTTTGGTCGGTCCGAGTCTATAGTAAAATGAAAAAAAAACAAACACTTGCCCAAGGTCCATTTGGCTGTAAGTATTGACTCTGGCCTTTTACGTTCCCCTTTTCTATAATCAGTCACCGAGATCCTGAAAAGAAATAAAGGTGTGGCGTTTCTTCATCTGCACCTTTGTGTTGGTTTAATCCGCCGTATAACACGCTCAATAAATGAAGGGCCATTATGCCGTAGAAATTGATTTCTAACATAGAGTCAATCAATGTTTCACATTTGGAAGTTAAAGTTGACTACTTGATTTCAGTACTTGACAAGTACTTTATTTTATTGACACCCGAAACTAACTAACGAACTAAATCAATCAATCAATAAATAAATAAATAAATAAAGGACAAATGTACTTTCACGATTTGAACGTACAAACGCAAACAACGTAATTAAATACCACAGGCGGCGTTCCAGTATAGCCACAGTTTATGAGATCAAGCATATAAAATAGGAAAGAAATAAAGGCCATCATGTCCGAATTTCCGTTGCTCTGCCAAATATTGCACCGTGTCAGTAACGGTGGTAGAAGCTATAGAATTTCGGATTAAATGAAATAGTTTAAGAATATTTAGTTTCAGTTTTCTTCGCAATGGATTTAATCTCTGCAAAAAGCAACTTCGACATCGTTCATTCCCCAGAGGAAGATAAAAAATAAACCGCACTCGATTAAAACCGAAACACTTGCAATTGAAGAAGTCTGGTGAGTCTTAAACCTGTGGCTTTCAACCTTTTCTAGCTTTGTGTCCCATTTTACTGTGTGGTACTCTGCAAACGTTTACTGCACATGTTGATAAAAATGCTGATTCTTTGCAGATTATTTTAATCAAAGAGAAATTAATTTTGTGTAGTGGTTTATTCATATTGTGTTACATTATCCCATTCAGTATTACCGCTTTTCAGAAATTTACGTAGTTTAATGTTTCTCGTGTTAAATTTTTATATTAATTACGAAAGAAGGTGGGGGTTTACATAATGAAATGATCCCAAATAACGACACATCCTCAATCAAGGTTCTGCTCACTGCCAATACAATGTCTGACTCAATGTCCTTTTGTGAGAAAGTAGATTATGACGAGAGGAAGATTTCATTACATTTTCTCGCAGGTGGAGAGATCATGTAGGCGATCGTTTTAGCATTTTTACCAAAAAGTGAATGGCAAGGAGGATTTCGAATTGCAAAGAAAAGTCAAAATATAACTAATTTCTATAGAGGTTAATTAACCTAGGCCATAATGTTCTTTACTGCTTTTGTCTGGCTGGAATCAATGTAGGACAAGTGATGTGCTAATGATACCCACTTAGACAGAAACATGTATTTATAATTGCCCTCTTGTTCCCTGAGGAAATAAGGGGACAACTACAGATACGTGCTTGTGGCATGTCAGTTCCTGAGAATACTTGGTTCTTGAGATTCTCATCTTCTTATTATGACTCCGTTGCAATTGTTTCGAGGGACTTTTGTTTATCTACTCTCGAAGCGAAGATAATTTCAATAAACAAATTCTATGGTATTTAGTATAACTTAATTCGGTTTTGTTGTCCAAATTCATGCCACCGGCCATTGTGAATGAATTCCCTTAACTCATTTTTGAACTCACTCCCGTTCATTTCTTTCTCTCTCCCCTCTCTCTTTCCACCCCCCCCCTCTCTCTCTCTCTCTCTCTCTTACACACACTGTGTATGTGTGAGAGAGAGCATATGGGTGCATATAAGAGGCCAGATCTAGCCAGCATAAAGCCGGTAGAATATCTAATATATGTATATATTATTGATGCATATTTAATTAACCTTTTAGCATCCAGATTACTCTGTCGAATGCAACGATTATATATTCATTTTGCTTTAAATTACTCATGCATTATCTCGCTGCTTTGAGATTTTGAAGATGTGATTATTCTTAAAATGGCATTGTAAGGTGTGTGTTAGAAGCCAGACCTGGCCAGCTCGAACATACAATCTGTAGAACACCTAGGCCTGATATGGCCGGTTTAAATGCAAAAGATATTTAGTCCGTTAGCTTACTTCCTTTCTCTTTTTTTTTATCCTTTTGATTTCAGTTTTGTTAATGGAATGTTGTTGATCAAAGTCGTGTCTAACCGATTACAACTCAGGCAAATTAAAAAAAAAATAGAACGGACGAAATCTTCCTCGCCCTGCTCCGTCAACCGATCTGGCTGGGAGATGTTCTAGCCGTCTCACTGGTGCCAAAGACTGGTTAGAATACTCTTGTTTAAGTCATTTGATAGTCTTACTTCCCGCCGTACTATGTCCATCATACAAGAACGTAGAGATCTTTATCGTTGTGCAACTGACCAAGCTGAAGAAATTTATATTCCTGGCTGGGATCAAATATTTCGTTTTAATGTTTGATTTAATCATTTTAAATGTTGTTGCTGTTGTTGTCGTCGTTTAAACGTCCAGGTCAAACCTAACTGAGCAGAATTGTAATGAGACATAATTTAGAAGTGAACACCAGAAAAGGACAAATTATCCACTGCCTGCTATCCTGTATCTTTTACTTGTTTCTGCCATTGGATTGTGGCCATGCTGGGGGTACTGCTTGGAAGGGCTTAGTCGAACAAATCGGCTCCAGGACTTATTTTTTAAAGTCAAGTACTTATTCTGTAGGACTCCTTTTCCGAACCGCTATGCTTCAGGGATATAAACCAACACTGGCTACCAAGCAGTGGTGAGGAACAAATACAACACACACACACACACACACACACACACACACACACACACACACACACACACACACACATGCAATACATACACGCATGCATATACACATACATGCAAGCATACATAGACACATAATGCAAGCATACATACCTACGTACACACACACACATGATACATACATACATACATACATACATACGACGGGCTTCTTTCAGTTTCCGGCTACCAAATCCAATAAGAAAGCTTTAGTCAGTCTGGAATTATAGTAAAGAACAAACCCAAAGTGCGGCTCAGTAGGACTTTACTCGAAAGTACATGGTTGGAAATAAAGTTTTTTAACAATACACCATCGACTGCGCATTTGTGTCGTTCACTGTATCCCTTCCTTAAAACGATAAGCTGTTATTTGAGGAAGATCTGGCTACTGTTTCTTTTAAGTCACGCAGTAATATAGAGGCTCCTTAATTAACAAGTACCATCGTTTTAAAAACACGAGCTGTGTTGGTCTTTTTTCATTGTCCATGGATCAAACTTAAATCGATATTGTATTGAAAGTTTTAACCAAACGAGAAATTTGACCACAGGAAATTTTGACATATCAAACACGGCTCTGTGATTAAGAATCTCGCATTGAAATCACATGGTTCCATGTTCAGTCCGACTGCATGGCACACTGGCCAAAAGTCTTCTGCTATAGACTCGGGCCAAGTAAGGGTCACTGATAGAAAGAAGCATTCAACTCTAGAATGCTGTCTCAATAACTCTCGTCTATCCCATGGCAGCATGGAAAAACAATGACACACACAGGAAAAGGAGAGCGAGAGAGAGAGAGAGAGAGAGAGAGACAGAGAGAGAGATGGCATACGGTTGATGATAACGATACATGAGGCGAGAACATCGGTTGATTTCCGGATGTGGCTGCTAAAAATCTTTCTAAAAAGCTGTTTCTGATGGTCCT
>NC_068988.1:93709184-93710318 GCF_001194135.2 Octopus bimaculoides
GTGTGTGTGTGTGTGTGTGTGTGTGTGTGTGTGTGTGTGTGTGTGTGTGTGTGTGTGTGTGTTTATTCATCGAATTAAATCTATTAATTAGTCATCTAATTAAATCTATTTCTTTCCATTCTTTCAGATTCCCTTTCAATGTCACAACGAAACTTCCCTCCTTCATTTTGGAATCCATCTTATCATCAAAATAACAATTTAGAATCTGCAGCAGCTTACTTGGAATCGAACGCACTTTCATTTAACCCAGCCTCTCCATATTTCTCCTCAGCAACTCTACACGGTATTTCAAGCCTTCACCAAGCAGCAACAGCTGCTGCTGTTGCTGCTGCGGACCCTTGGCACTATTCGTTATCTCCGCACGCACAAAGTACATACAGACCTACCCCGACAACTGCCCACGTTCACTACGACCTCTCATACTCGTCAATGGCCGCCGCAGCCGCTTCTAGTCGTTTTGCCAGTAGTCATGGACAATACGGTTCTTTATTGATGCCACACCATCCAGTCCCTTCATCACAACCTCCAACGGCAGCAGCAATGCGATCGGCAGGAAGCTACAGTTCCATGCATAGTCAAGCCTGTGATATTAGTGGGAAATCAGCCGCAGATTTACCAACGACAGCCAGACGATTCGCAGATTATCCTTCACATTCCAGTATCGAAGCTGGATTAGCAGGTATGTTAAAGAACTATCTTTCGTTTGATTACAATAAATTAAATAAATCTACTAATTTGAACAGAACTATCGATTTACGATTGATCCAGCAGCATGGAGTTGTTGTTGTTGTTGTTGTTATTGTTGTTGTTATTGTTGTTGTTATTGTTGCTGTTATTGTTGTTGTTATTGTGTGTGTGTGTGTGTGTATGTGTGTGTGTGATGATTTCGACTATGAGTGTCTAGCATGACACTGACCCTCTTAAGAGTGCTCTACAAGTGCTCCTCTGTTCTAACCGTTAATTTGTGGTATTATGCCTAGGATTTCAATGCTTGATCACATCTTCCTCCTCCTCCTCCTCCTCCTCCTCCTCCTCCTCATCATCATCATCATCATCATCATCATCATCATCATCATCATCATCATCATCATCATCATCATCATTTTAAAGTTCACTTTTCCATGCTTGCATGGG
>NC_068988.1:93715402-93718539 GCF_001194135.2 Octopus bimaculoides
CAACCAGAGTTGATGTATTTACGTTCCCGTAACTTAGCGGATCTGCAAAAGTGACGGCTAGAATATGTACCAGGTTTAAGAAAAAGAAAAAAAAAGTTCTGGGGACGATTCATTCGACTAAAAGTTCTTCAAGGCGATGCCCCAGCATGGCCGCAGTCTAATGAATGAAACAGGTAAAAGATACAAGATAAACGATATTATGATGGAGGCGAATTAGCATGAAGCATTAGCATATTTTAAAGAAATTTTGGAATGTAGTCGACACTATTGATATGTTGTATTGCTCCCATCGTCTAATCTATTTGGCATCCTTGTATTTGTTGTTGCTGTTGTTGTTTTACCCCACGTATACTAAGTTGTCGTTAAAGCCCCAGGCCAGACATTTAACCGAACAGCCAGATGCGTCCAAGAGAGAACCGCAAGATCTAGAACAGCAGACCAATGAGTCTTGTAGCCGAATGTCTCTGTGCTACACAGGTCTGCTTGACCAGAGCTGGCCTGGGAGTACAATGGCTTAGGCTATGGAATAGAATTATCATTAAGTAATTCGTTTTCATTGATTATCTGTTCATTTTCACCTGTCTTTTGTTTGTTTCTTTTTTCAAAATATATATATGAATTCTCCTTAAATTAATTTATTCGTATATTCTTTTTTAATTTCAGGTGTTGAAAATCCTGTTTCAGATACAGGCAAAGATATGTACTGGTATTAACAGAAAGTGACAAAACAAAGTATAATAGACATAAATATATAAATATAAATATATGATAATCCAAATTTACCAAAGAAAAAAGAAAAAAATTCCTCGAAAGTATTAAATGAAAATTCTGAATGCATCTCTTCGAGCCAACAAACTTTATTCAGAGAAAACTGAAACCAAATAATTCTTGAAAGAATTTTTCACAAGGGCATCAATGAATTTCATATTTTCTTATGAACAAAACAAAACAAAGACTAATAAATAAAGACAAAACATAAATGACATTTGTTGGTTCCTTCCGGAAAGAAACACGAATGGAACTAAAGAAGGTGATAGCTCAGGTTTATAGTTATTAATGTGAAGTGGATTCCCATATTGTTTTCTGTAATAGAAGAATAAGAAAAAGCTACCTGCTGACAAGAAAAGTCTATCGGCACTCGTTGAAAAATATTCCTTGCTATACTTCTAAATGCTTGTATCTGTGTTTCAATGGGCTTTCTCACACTTTGTGTCGCGCTGAATCTCTCTGAGAAATATGTACACGTGTCTGTGGAGTTCTCAGCCACTTACTTGTTAATTTCACGAGTAGGCTGTTCCGTTGATCGGATCAACTGGAACCCTCGTCGTCGTAACCGACGGAGTGCCACGACATACCTCTGTGTGTGTGTGTGCCTTTGCTTCTATGCTTGTACTGTTGGTTTGTTGACGTCCCTGTAACTTAGCAATTCGGCAAAAGGAGATCAGATAGAATAAATACCAGGATTAAAAATAATAAGTACTGGCTTCGATTCATTCGACTAACAATTCTTGAAGGTGGTGCCCCAGCTTGGTCGCTGTCTAATGAGTGAAACGAGTAAAAGATAAAAAGTAAAAGTAAGATATTTACAAAGAAAAAAGAATGTATGTTCTGAATGTATGGAAGATAAAATGTTCCTTTCTTATATCTTCGGAGAATACCCCTGCAATGTCCCCGATTGACATCAGTTTAATATTTATCTTCCCCGTCAGATACCATATTTCTCACTTATAAGGGAGAAATATTTATTTGTGGCTGTGTCGTTCCGGGTTCAGTCCCACTGCATGGCACCTTAGGCCAGTGTCGAAAACTGAAAGAAGCCTGTCGTATATATATATATATATATATGTGTGTGTGTGTGTGTGTGTGTTTGTGTGTCTGTGTTTGTCCCCCACTCCCATCATCGCTTGACAACCGATATTGGTGTGTTTACGTCCCCGTAACTTAGCGGTTCGGTAAAAGTGACCGATAGGATAAGTACTAGGCTCGCAAAGAATAAGTCCTGGGGTCGATTTGCTCGACTAAAAGGCGGTGCCCCAGCATGGCCACAGCCAAATGATTGAAGCAAATAAAAGAATAACAGAATAAAAGAATAACAGAATAAAAGAATAACAGAATAAAAGAATAAATTCGTATCTTCAAAACGAACCTCTAGCAATACGTGATCGCATGTTCGCTAGAAAGAGAAAGAAGAAAAAGATCTCTTTCTTTTTAAAACAAAGCGAATAGGAATGAAATCTTGAACATGAAGCTACGCCTTTATTATAAATTGGTTCTTTGTAGACTGAAGTTCGTTGGAAATTTCTCAAAACTTTCCAACTTATTTTATTCGTCCAACTTAATCATACAGAACGTAATGAATGTTGCCACCTCTCTAGAAAACATTTATTTATTCACTCATCAAATCACTTCACTCGGTGTTACTTATTTTTTACCTCGTTCATATTTTATCTATTTATTTATTTAATACTCTTGCAATGACTTTATTTATTTATTTTGTAATAATACTCGTTTAACGTACCAATTTAAACTAAAAACAAGAACCAGGTATATTTGTGCAAGAATGTGTCTATTTATATATAAGGATTTTAATTAGAATTCGGCAATTATTTTGGCAAGTTCCTGAGATTTACGATAACTACGTCGGTTGTAAAAAAGCTATAAACATCCATCAGAAGAAAGAAAAAGACAAAAAAAGCATCTTATTTATAGAAAACAATCAGCTTTTTTCATTCTCTTGCTACCTTACCTCTGCATTGTATTTAAACAAAGAGCAGGTTTTTTTTTTCCAGAATTCGAAACTGTGCGGTAAGATTAATAGCTTCACGACCAATTGAAACAATTTAATTTCGGATGTTAATTATATTTTATCGATAATAGGAAAATCTTGAATAGCCACACACACACACACACACACACACACATATATATATATGCTGTGAAACAGAATTGATTGCAGCTGCAAAGAAAATAAACACTGTTTGTTGTACATACATATCGATACATCAGTTTTACTCTTTTGTGGAGTTTCATCGAAGCAAATATCTATCTATCTCTCTCTCTCTCTCTCTCTCTCTCTCTCTCTCTCTCTCTCTCTCTATCTATCTATCTACCAATATATATATATATATATATATATA
>NC_068988.1:93718830-93724668 GCF_001194135.2 Octopus bimaculoides
TATTATATAAAAGCCTCATTCGTGGGTTAACAAGGCTACCAACGGTTTCATGTAAAGAGGAATCTCTGAACAATTTATCAAGCCGGCCACATGGGAACGTTGGGACTCGTCTCCATATTCTCATCTCAAATGGAGACGAGAACCAAAGTTCCCATATAGCTGGGTTGATAACTGTCCAGAGATTCCACTTTTCATGAAACCATTGGTAGCCTTGTTAACCCACGAATGAAGAATATTTATCCAACACACACACAGATATACATATATACTACACAACATCTATAGAATATGTTATATTCTTAAAGAAGGATGTGACATTATTTCATTAGGGCCCAATTTATACCTGAATCGTTTAAAGTATTTTTGTTATTCAGAATTTTCTTTCTCAGGCAACAATATGCGCGTGGATTTTTTTCTTTATTTCTGTGAACAAATCTACAGAAAAACAGCGGAGACAAATGATATGGGATTACTTCTGTAAAGCGACTTATTCATTGATCTGACATATCAAGTACTTCAGGAGGAAAATATCAACTGTGTTTGTATTCGAGATTTTGACTCAAAAATGTATTTCTTAGTATCTAATTAACAACAATACATACCTATTATATGTTTGTAAATATTGACCTTGAATTTTAACACACACACATACACACACACGCATATATACATATAGATAATACACACCCACACACATATGAAAACAAAACAGCTATCAATGAAATTGTATATATTAAATATCTGAAGTATATTCTTGTCTGTGTTATTTTTTATACTTTTATTTTGTTTTTATGCTGTTGTAATCTTAATTTCTTCTTTACGTCTAATTAAACCAGACCGTAATTAATATGCCGAGCTTGTTGGGTGACTATATGAAAGGGAGTTAACAAAAATTGATAGGGAAGACAATCGCTAACCTTTCACAACGAAGTGTCAGTTGCTTCCGGTTTGGTAGTCTATCGGTTTCCATACGGTGTCATGGCGTACCTTCAGTTATTCCAGAACATTCAGCAATCTTGTTGTCTTGACTGAGAAGGTATGAAGCCTAGCATTTGTGTGGGAAATAAAGTGTTGGGGTGGGCGAGATGGCAGAATCGTTTGCGTGGTGAACAAAATGCTTAGCGGCATTTCGGCCGTCTTTACGCTCTGTGTGCAAATCCAGCTGAGGTCGGCTTTGCCTTTCATCCTTTCGGGGTCCATGATATAAAAACCAGTTGAGTTCTGGGGGGTGCGATTTAATCAACTTATCCTCTACCTCAAAACTTGTAGGCACCGTGCCAAAATTTGATACCAATATTTCTGTGGAAAGGCCCAGCCAGAAGCGTCTATACGCTCTGAGTTCAAATTCCGCCGACGTCGACTTTGCCCTTCATCCTTTCGAGGGCTGATAAATTAAGTACCAGTTGTGTACTGGGGTCGATATAATCGACTCACACCCTTTCCTTATCTTGCTGGTTTTGTGCCAAAATTTGAAATCAATATTACTGAAGTCGGAGGAGCTGCGAAAAAGAAAAGAAAGGAAGAACTGTGCAGTGGAATGGATTAAAAGCAGGAAGATGATTCTTAAAGGGACCGACGAATTGTTGCTTGTTGCTTTGAAACATATACGAGGCATATATCACGACTTAGGTTCTTCACATTTCCTTTACAGAACTTCGAGTAATGCTTTTTGTTTTCCTGTCTTCCTATAGCCTGTAATTATTCAGTTTGGTGTCCTGAAATTAACGTCTATGGATCGTGCAAGATCCATGAAGTCCGATCCACGACCATAACACTCTACAAGCTGGCCGCAAGTAACATTGGATGCTGGAGTCTTCATTCCATAGAAAATGTACAATACAGGGGAAATAACTCTTTTCAATGCTAAATTTGTAATTTGGCTGACTAAAAAATTAATTTTATTTTCCCCTCGCTTTGATGTGCTTTTCATAATCACTAGTAAACGCGGTATTTATTGCTATCCCTATTTCTTTGTTAAATGCTATTGATTTGGACCAGTGGGTCTCAATCGGGATCCACGCAAGATTTTGTTGTTAAAGCTTAATTGGAATATATTGGTCATACGTGTACAATACGCAAAATATATTAATTCTTTTTATTACAATTCCTTATAATATTCATTTCTAAAAACATAATAGGATTTTTTAAAGCATCGGATGGCTATGAGGGTCCGCTTGAGTAAAATAAGAGTCAGAGGGAGCCATAGATAAAACAAAAATGGTTTAGAACCACTGATTTAGACCTTGTTGCCCTTCACAGAACACTCCATCACTGGTCGTTGACGATTGCCCCGTCAACTGCCAGTCAACACCTATCAATTGAAGCTCCAACATTTTACCAAAGGAACAACCGCTGCCCTCCGCTGATGACATTTGTAGGGACGGATTAGACATACAGCAGGCCCAGCCAGAACCTCCCTCGCGGAAATGCTTATTGAAGGTATTGTCAACGCTAACATCCCACGCACAGTGGCCAACTGTCTCATCCGCAATACGAATAGATGTTTGTGGCGTACGTCGTCTTCCAGACGGAAAGTTCAGATTTGGTGCATGTTCTATTGGCGGCGCAGTTGAGCACTTGCACACGCAAAGCATGTACGCTTCATTGGCCTCAAAGCTTTTAGGACGAATACTGATAAAGCCAGGACGTCACGATTGCTATGAGAGCCACAAAATCAAATAACAGGACCTGCAAAACCAACAAAAATTGAACACAACCTATTAGTTAATTTTCCTATTCATACCAGCACTCTTATAAAACTAATTTTCGTCACGCGCACGCGGGCTTTAGTCTGGAAGTTGAGGTTAGATTCTTGGCGAAAGAACTCTGGGGAATACCCCACAATTTACGATCCCATGTTCACCACACGCCAACAACGTGGAGACTAACCAGTGCAGACAGTCTTCTTAGTGCTGCGAACCAAACTGATCTCGGATTACTCCCACTTTTTCTTAAAGGCATTTGCCTGCAAAATGCCAGTTTATTAAATGTTGTGTATGTGTGTGTGCGTGTATGCATGCATGTATGTATGCATGTATGTATGTCATTATTCAGTTTATTTCAAGATTTCTTGTCAATAGACAAAGAACCGATTTCTAACCCCGATCCAAGGCTCCTTCATTGGAATTTCAGCATCAACAACAGAGTATTTTTGCATGTATGTATGTATGTATTATGACTCTTTTAGTAACTTAAGTCAATGAACTTTGGCTATTGTGTAGCACCACCTTCAAGAATTACTCGCTGATCAAATCGAATCCAGTGCTACATTCGATAAACTAATTGCCATACTTATTTTATTTCCCTATATTTTCATTTTTGTCAAGTTATATCGTGACCCCAAAAGTGGGACAATCTAGGACCATTGTTTCACAGTAAAAGACTTTGAAACCCAAACACACAGACGCAGCATCCGTTACATTTTGCAAACAAAAGCACCTTTGTTTAGATTCCCAACGATTCGTTGAGCGATCAGTTGTTCGTGTGGTGGCTGTAATGTTCGTGTAGTGTCACATGATGCTATCGTTGGTGTGAAGCTGGCTGTATAGACCGCGACCTTTGAGAAGCAAGATCTTCGCAACAGATAGTTAGTAGGACGTCGGAAGTTGCAGGCTGGAGCGTAGGGGTGGGTGTGTGTTTGCTTCTGTAGAGAGGATTCTACTTTTCAACGGCTATGGTTTATGTAACCACCCGAACACCGTAGTAGCACCGTGGGACACTACATAGGAATGACTATCAATAGTTTTAAAAGAAGATACATGTAGCATATGCACACCTTCAGGTTCAGAGTCAAAGAAAATCCACCTTCGCCGTCCCGCTTCATCTTGAGATTCCGAGATCATTGATACAATCTCCTCAAGATCACTTGATGCATCGTTGATATGACTCCTCCTTAGTCCCCGAAAACTCTTAGTTGCCAACTCTGTCATCTTGAGAAATTGCACATACTCTACCAACCTGTGTGTGGAGGGGTATATATATATATATATATATATATATATATATATATCGTGAGCCTTTCTTTGCACTTATAGCTAATGCCTTATAAGTAAATTTGGTCGATCGAAACTGTGTGGAAGCCCGCTGTATATACGTGTGTGTGTGTGTGCGTTTATCCCAACCGTACTGCTTGACAACTGGTGATGGTTTGTTTATGTCCCCGTGACTTAGCGGTTCAGCAAAGGAGATCGATAGAATAAATGCCAGACTTCGAAATTAATACTGGGATCAACCTGTTCGACTAAATTCTTCAAGGCGGTGCTCCAGCATGGACGCGTTTCAACGGCTGAAACAAGGAAAAGATAAAAGGCACAATTATACACACACACTAGCATACATGTATACATGAATGTGTGTGTGTGTGTGTGCGTGCGGGGGATGCTCGCATGTACACTTATCGTTTTAATGTAATAATGTACATCTCCACATATCTTTATAACTGCTTTTCGTAACATAGATGTGGTAAGATAAAAGACATCATCATCATCACAATCATCATCATTGTTATCACCACCCCAAAAAAAAAAACGATTACAACAACAACAACAACAACAACAACAACAACGACATCAAATTCGCCCATACCTTGTTTCGCACTCATCCACCTTCAAACGAATTCAGAATAACTTGCAATGCAAGTTTTATTACAGCATTTCAAATATTCTACCCCCACCCTGCTGCTACTGCTGCTGCTACTGCTGCCATATATTCGAATAATCATCTCTCAATGTGTATCCGCTTTCAATCTGTTACCATCTCAGTAATGAATTTACAAGTTTAAATTAAAAAACCTCATTACAAAAGGAATGCTGTTCTCCTGAAATATAAATTTTTACTTTATATCTATCTTGGCAGAGAATATTCCTATCTAATGAAGAACGAACAATTAAAAGTTAAAAAGAGAGCGAAAGAGAGAGAGGAAGAGAGAGAGAGGAAGAGAGAGAGAGAGAGAGAGAGAGAGAGAGAGAAAGAGAGAGAGAGAGTGAGATAAAGAGAGAGAGAGAGAGAGAGAGAGAGAGAGAGAGAGAGAGAGAGAGAGAGAGAGAGAGAGAGAGAGTGTGTGTGTGTGTGTGTGTGTGAGGGAATTCTCAATGTATGAACGTGATACAATATTTAGATTTAGAAGTACTTCCGTTTCGCGTTTTGGGTCTTTTGTGTTTTTTTACTGTTTCGTTTGTTACAAATTCTACAAATAAAGATTGCTGCTTGTGGAATCTTTCTTCTATAATCTTTTACCTTTTACTCGTTTCTAGCATTAAACTGCGGCCATGCTGGGGCACCGCCTTGGAGATTCATTAGTCGATATTCATTGATAAGCAGAAAAACTGATATCTTGACCATCAGAAGGGGCAAGGGCTCAACGGAACAATATCATCGTCTCTCGTGAATCATCATTCACCCTTTTCCCTATTTCAGTGTGAGGGTCTATGTCCGGAGACATCTCAAAGAAGCCTTCAATTCGGATTGCTTGGTCCGTACTGTGAATCCTAGAGGTGCTTTTGTGATGATTTGGGTAACCATATCACGGAATTCTCTAGGCCAGTGATTATTTGGGTATTTTACCCGACCATGTGGTCATTTCTGTGATAAAAACATTGTTCCTTGATGGTAGCACATTTGGGGGCAACAAGTGAGGAGACGTTTCCTTCTATCATCGTCGCTGAAAGAGCTAAAGCAAGTTCTACACGAGGAATGGTGCAACATTTCTCTAACAACCTTACAGGATCTGTGCGAGTCACTCTCTCTGTCTGTCTGTTTCTCTCTCTCTCCCCATCCATCCATCCATCCATCCATCCATCCATCCATCCATACATACATACATACATACATACATACATA
>NC_068988.1:93726279-93729071 GCF_001194135.2 Octopus bimaculoides
ATAATAATAATAATAATAATAATAATAATAATAATAATAATAATAATAATAATAATAATAATAATAATAATAATAATAATAATAATAATAATAATAATAAGAGCACTCAGAGAGCGAAAACATCCGCCAAGACAACATCAACGTCCTCTGAACGATTAACCGGAGATGATTTTTAAAAATGAGAATATCTGAAATAAACTCGACTGCTCTCACAAATGAGAATACTAAAAATGAACCCGACCGCTCTCAAAAATTAAGCATAAAAAAAAAAACAGGAAAAATAATCCAGAATCGTTGTCCGGTACCGGATCGATCCCAAAATCTAATCAGTTCCTACCAGTTACGAGGCCAAACATCCCTGAAAGTTTCATCCGAATCCATCCAGCGGTTCTTGAGATATCTTGTCCACGGACAAAGAAAGAAACTCACAAACAAACAAACAACATCACAGAAACAAATAATTTGATCAAAGCAGCAAGTATTGTTGTAGCAGAAAACGTGGGTGTCGATGTCAAGAAAAAGAAACATAACGGGAGTGACAAAAGGAAAGATCCATGGTGGAAAAGAAGAGTCCAGGCAGGGTTAGACATGCCCTCAAAGGAAATCTCTGTGTTTGACAGAAAAGAGAAAGGGGAGCTTAAAAGAGAACAAAAATACAGGGCACTGAAAAGGAAGTATAATATTGAAAGAAAGGGCCTGAAAGTAGTAGTGGAGGAACTGAAACAGCGCCTCATTGCAAAGAAAGCAGAGATGGTAAGATACGACCAAAGAATGAAGGGTTACCACCAGAATAGGTTATTCAGAGCAGATCAGATAAAGAAATAAATGGAGAGTGTACAGATGAAAAGTTGATACTAGACAACATTGAAAGTCAAAGGTTTATGATTAAGATCTAAACTGTTAATATATGAATGCGAAAGAGATAGTTGAATAACTGTAGACCTACTTTTGGGCCACCCCTGTATGTAATAAATAATATCCGTGCATTTTATAATGTTTCGTTACTCGTTTTTATCCTCCGTTCCGCGGAAAAATTGTCTAGCATGAAACCACTAAGCGGACCAAAAGAGGTTGGGGGACTGCAACCGTATATTACACGTGATTCGCAGGACAGGCAAGGGGTTAACTTTACACCTTACAAACTGCAGCAATTTCGTTTGTGACTGTGACAGAAATCAATACTTTCTTTGCATTGTCCTTGGAAACATTCTCGCTGCCTTCATCATAGAAATTAGCCAACAAACCGTCACAAACTCCCACGAAATACTCGCTTCTTCTTCGTTTACTATGATCAGGTTTTTACTATGTACGACTAACCATTGTTGTTGTCGTTGTTGTTGTTGTTGTTGTCAGTGTTCTTGTTGATGTTGTTAAGCTGAGAGAAAGAGCCTTTAGTTTGTTCATATTTTTGTTTTTTCTATTTTATTCTGCTTATATAAATTTCTTTCCTTTACACTCCTTGCTATTAAAGCTTTCGTTTGTAAACTGAGGCAACGCACACACAAACACACACACACACACACACACACACACACACACACACACACACACACACACACACACACACACACACACACACACACACACACACATGGTTTCTCATTGCTGTTACGGTAAACACGCCATCAATTTACAGTCTCGTACTTAGCGTATTTGTGGCTTTAAACACGGCAAACTTCAAACGAATTTCTAGCGTAGGGAATTGGTAGTGCCTTTTATTTTTGTTTTTATACCTTCTTCTTCTTCTTCTTCTTCTTCTTCTATAGGTCAACACGTTAAAGAAACAAATACATGCACCGCCCCCCCCCCTGCACTTACCTTTTCCTCTTTTATTTACATGTCTGCGCCGTAACAAAGCGATGCACGGTATTAACAGGCACGAAAGAAATGTAAACTCGACGAAGATTGAACAGAAAGAACATTAAAACAACCGAACTACTAGGCGACAACTGTTCATTTCCGTGAAATTGTAACTTATGATATTTCATTAAGTATGTTATCACGGTAATTTATTTCAGTCATCATAGTACTGATATATTGGTATTCGCAAAGGGAAAGAAAGAAAGAAAGAAAGGAAGGAAGATTCAAGGTATATGAGAACCTTGTTGTTAATAGTTATCTCCATTCTCTAGATGGAAAGAACGCTTGTTGGAATGGGACACTCAGTGATGTGCTTCAAAGGTCTGGGTATATCTTGAAGTGAGTGGGAGATTAAAGAGTTTGGTGAGCACGATCCAGTTGGGAAGAGGAATATTTTGAATAAGGCTTTGGTCAACCCGAAGCTATAGCAGAAGACACTTGACCAAGGTGCCACATAGAGGGACTGAACCTGGAACCATGTGGTTGAGAAGCAAGCTACTTACCACACAGCCATTCCTGCGCCTATATAATACATATATATATATATTACATATGTAATGCATATATAATGCAAAAACGCCCTGGTCATATTGGTAATATGAAGGCGGGCGTTGTCGTGCAGCAGAAGAACTCCATGCTGACGATTACGTCTTTTCTCTTGAATAGCCGTGTTGAGTCGTCCCATCTGTTCCGCGTTGACCGTTTGGCTCCGTTCAAGCAATTCGTAATGGATAATCCCTTCCCAGTCCCACCATATGCACAACATCGCTTTACGCGGATAAGCACACCAACATCGGTTATCAAGCGATGTTGGAGGGACAAACACAGACACACAAACATACACACACACGCACACACATACACTCACACACACACACACACACACACACACACACACACACACACACACACACACACACACACACACACAC
>NC_068988.1:93729449-93730253 GCF_001194135.2 Octopus bimaculoides
CATACATACATACATACATACATACATACACACACACACACGTACGTATGTACGTACGCACGTACATACACGCATACATATACACTTATACGAAGTGACATTTTGTGTGCCTATATACATACATACTTAAATATATGTGTAACTGAACACATGCATACATACATACACACACATACATAGATACCGGCATAATTCTTACATACATACATACACACATACATGCATGCATACGTACATACATACATACATACATACATACATACATACATGCATATATACATACATACATACATACATACATACATACATACATACCTGCATGCACGCATAGATAGAAGACCGTCATTTCATTGCAGATAAACATCATCTCAAGAAGTGAAGTTACCCCAAAGCAACAGAAACAAATGAAGTGACGTGGCTGCGTGATTAGGGTGCTTGATTTGCTGCCACGTGGTTTTGGGGTCAATCCTACTGCGCGGCACTTGCGTAGCTGGAGGTGGTGTGCGGCAGGGGCGGTCCGCGCCGGGCGTCGCTTTTAAACGAACACCACTTTTGGGTCTGCTGTAGGCGATAAGTGTTTTTTGTGTGGTCCGGGGGCGACACACACTCTAGCAGCCCTGGTCGTGAGCGGCACTTTGGGCAGGTGCCTTCTACAATAGCCCCGTGTCGACCAATGCCTTGTGAGCGGATTTGGTCGACGGAAACTGAAAGAAGCACGTTGAATTTGTGTGCATGTGTGTGTGTGTGTGTATGTTGTGTCTGCGTGTGTGTTGTGTTGTGTGTGTGTGTATGTATATGTATATT
>NC_068988.1:93730612-93733112 GCF_001194135.2 Octopus bimaculoides
TAAGTTATGGGGTTGATTTGTTCGACTAAAACATTTCAAAGCGGAGTTACAGCATGGCTGCAATTCAATGACTGAAGGCGTGGCTGTGTGGTAAGAAGGTTGCTTATCAACCACATGGTTCCTGGTTCAGTCCCACCGCATGGCACCTTGGGCATGTGTCTTCTACTACAGCGTCGAGCCGACCAAAGCCTTGTGAGTAGATTTAGTAGACGGAAACTGAAAGAAGCCCGTCGTATATACATGTGTGTGTGTGCGTCTGTGTGTGTCTATGTGTGTGCGCGCGCGCGTGCGTATTTGTGTGTCTGTGTTTGTCTCCACCATCTCTTGACAACCGATGATGGTGTGTTTATGTCCCCGTAACTTAACGGTTCGACAAAAGAGATCGATAGAGTAAGTACTAGGCTTACAAAAGATAAGCCCTGTGGTCGAGTTGTTCGACTAAAGGCGGTGCTTCAGCATGGCCATAGTCAAAAGACTGAAACAAGTAAAAGAATAAAAGAATATATATATATAATTAAGATTCAGTTGAATTAGGTACTTAAATTGTGGCACCAAGCCAGTTCGGTATAGTCCGCACAGCTCCAAGGTACGTATGTATGTACGTACGTACGTATGATTTTTTTAGTTCAGTTTAATGTGAGCCGGTTGCTATCAAAGCGACACGATTTTTTGAATTAAGATAGTTCCGGGTGTTTGAAATATGTGGTCGAGTTGATGTGCTGGTTGAACTGTCGATCCATACACCAAAGTGTGCGCATCTATTCACATAAGAATCTCACATGGAGAATTTTTGGAATGTCTCACAGACCTTCACTGTGTCACTACTAGATTGGATTTAGGGAATCCGCGTCAATTCCTTTTGCTTCTTTTCCGTGAACTCGAGAATTTCTAAGATTTTGTGCAAATTTGTTCGTACATAACCTAATGCCTCTATGATGGGAATTCATAGTCAGGGTACACGAGCTGTAAGTTCCACATCAATTCGCCTTAAACGTTCTCTTTTTCCTGGGTCTGTTGATTGTCCATTCACATCTGCTGGACAGTTGACCTCTTCAACAGTGCATGTCCTTCGTTGCCTGACCCACAGAACAATATCAGGTCTGTTATGTTTGCACCGAATTGATGTTCTACTGGGATCTTTCACAAATATTCCTTGCTTTTAAGGTGTGAATACCTGCTGATTCTGACGTGCCTTTGATGTATGTGTTAGGGCTGTCTTTCCTGCGGATAGCATTGTAAATAGTCTTTGCAACTATATTATGCCTTAGGGGCAGATAGTATCTCGTAGACATTTTGGTGCAACTGCTGCTGATGTAGCTGATATTTTCCACTCTGGTATAACAAAGCCGCCATCTTTGTTTTTATCACAACGTGGAGGTTTGGTGGTATCTTTGTCCCTCTTGTTTATCAGGGATTTAGTAACTATTTCCTGTTCTTGGATAGCGAAGGTATATATCTTTTTAGGAAGGATGTAATGCGTCTATTGCAGAGATCCAGGAGGGGCTCCCTGTCACCCTGTAGCTTACAGGATGTGTACACATGCATTGCTTTCTGTTGGTATGTTGCTTGCTTCTACTTCGAGTTTCCGTTTAGGTAGGCCATTGCAGCCTCCTTTGCGTTGCATGAAACGGTTGTATTCTCAGAATACTTGCTCAGTAGTTCTTCTCCAGCTCTGAAGATGTTGTTGCTCTCACTTTTATGTATACATGGAATGTACTCATTTCTTTCCTCGTTGTTCAGCAAGTATCGTCTCTGAGTGATACAATGCGACATTCAAACGCTGTTCAGACAGCTCTTATGCTTCTACCGCCATCACTTCATTTCACATACATCCTATCAATATCACTGTTGATGTGGAATTTGCTAGTTGTGGCCAGTACCTTTCTGGGTTTAATGTCCAGGCTGTGTATCTCGTCCAGTATCCCAAATGTTGGTACTAGCACTGATGCTACAAAACCAATGTGAGATATGGTCTTGTTAAATGCAAACAGCTCTGAATTCCATAGCCCTGAGGCTATAGTAGGAAACACTTGCCCAAGGTTCCACACAGTGGGACTGAACCTGGAACCATGTGGTTGAGAAGCAAACTTTTTAGCCCGCGCCTACCTATGTATGTATGTGTGTGTGTGAGAGCTTGTATGTATGTATGTATGTATGTGCGTATGTATGTGTGTATTATGTATGCGCGCGCGCGCGTCTAAGAAATTTAAAGAATATTTTCAAAACAAAATTCTACACGAAGCTAATTAACAGAAGAATCAGAAAACTAAAAATGAAAAAAAAAACAAAATGATAATACAAAAAAAAAAGGCAATAATATGAAACAGCAACAGGACAACAAAACAAAAAAAAACAACAAAAAAAGTACCCCGTATACGACGTATTTCTTTGTCCTCAACCGGTCCTCGACCAATTAAAGACGCATGTCGTACGTGTGCCATTAATTTCGTTATCAGGTTTGGCGACGGTTCCACGCGGGATGACTGAAAACTTAAACGAT
>NC_068988.1:93736022-93750211 GCF_001194135.2 Octopus bimaculoides
TATATATATATATATATATATATATATATGTATGTATGTATAAAATTAAGGAGAGGAGAAAACAAATTCAAAGGCCAATATATGTATTCATTCAATCCATATTAACGAAATTCTCCATGGTATACAAAGTACATAGATAGATGCATTCATCGATATGATATATAAAATTTTCTGATACAAGCAAGCAAGTGATTAAACAACACATTGCTTGCATAACAAATTAACCTACGTATCACTATAATATTGTTATATTCCTGAAGCTCTATCGGAGCGCTAATCAGTTGAGCTGTATAAAGTGGATACCTATATCACTTATTTCTTCATTATATGTGTGTGTGTGTATGTGTGTAGTACAGTATGTATATCAATATATCAATTTCGATATATATGAATGTTTTCCCTCAACTGGCCCTGCCCTCTTGAACGTAAAGCCAAAACACATAAGGGTAACGATTCGTGAAGGAATTGCGCCAACAAACTCCAACTAAATCCCCTTCGCTTGGATGTATCTCGGCAAACAATAATTCTTTATTAAAACTGACAATGATGGCCAAAAGTATGGCAGTAACATGATACATAATTAAGAGCCTTCATGGTGTTATTAGATAGCCATGGTTTGGTAGCTGGAACCCATCTGAGTATCTAAATATATTTATATAAGCTATTTACTTCAAGCTCTTCTGCTACAGTCATCTCAATCGTATTAATGGAACCAAATGTAAAATAAAAGCTTGGCGAGACATTTGTCAGCGAAGTTGTCTGATTTGAAACCGTGAGTTGAAACTAAAAACGATTACAGCGTGAAAGACACAAATTGATTTCAAATTGTGACACAAGGCTAACAATTTCTGGGGCGGGTGGAGGTAAGTCGATTACATTGACCTCAGTGTTCAACTGGTACTTTATTTATCGACCCCGAAAGGATGAAAGGCAAAATCTACTTTAGCGGAATTTGAACTCAAAACATGAAGACTTACTAAAGTGCCGCTAAGCATTTTTGCCCAGTGTGATAATCATTCTACGTGCTCACTACTGTATGAAAGCCACATAATAGCTATTTAAAACACACACAAAGGCTGTTAATTTCACTTAATCATTTATTATTTGGTGTTAAAATTTTCGTCATACCGTTCATGACCTGGTGTTTTTTGTATGGTTACTCTGTGTGTTCGTCGCTGTTGTATGAAAAAAGATTTTCAAATGTACTTCAAGTATTTGTATTATGATTGTTTCAAAATCCGTTTTGATCCTGTCGTTATCTTCCCCGTCTTTCTATGTGTTGGCAATTCTACAGAAGCTACAAAATTATTCCGTTCATTAATGATCTGCGGTCCAAGTTCTATACGAAAAAGTTCTACATGAAAGAGGAAAGTTAACCTTACTTAGAGTCTCACAGAAAAGTGTTGATTGTGGCACATTGTGAGGTATATGAAAACGATGGAACAGCATTGTCATATAAGACGGTTTGCAAAACTTTCTTTCCAGTTGGGCCAAACAAATTTCTATAGTATTAACAACAGTTGAAGTTACGCAACACAGCACTAGTGTTTGCCATAGAGTGGAAGTTGGCGATATTACAGGATAAAGCAGAAGTTGGATGTACATTAAATACAAGGTTACAATGAATAGATTTTGAAAAAACAAACCATCGAGATGAAGCCGGTTAAATGCAATGACGACATATCCATAGAACGGTTGACAGAATGAACGATCGAACTGGTTGGCGACGGCGTCGCTCCAACTTACGCTTTCGGTAACATCTTGTAACACTTTCTGTCGCGAACATACGTCTATAATGATTATTAGTAGAAGGCTTCCGAAACAAACAAAAGGTACCATTATAAAATAAACCTGCAGAATCTTTCGCAAATATTTTCGCCAAGTGGTGGACAATATTGAAGCGTAAGATAAAACTGAAGCAGTTTGAAAGAAAATTATTGCAACTAATAAGGTGTTCATTTTGATTATAGTTTTATAGTTTTTATGACTTGCGTTTTCTCATCAACAGAAATTTGAATTTTCTATAAAACGCGAATAATGATAAAAGTATTTTAGGCCAAATAGAATCATAGCAGTACTATAGTGATGATACGGAGGTTAATTTGTTATGTAAGCAATGTGTTGTTTTATCACTCCCTTGCTTGTTTCAGTCATTGGACTGTGGCCATGTGGGGGATGGAGGCGAAATTTTTTCCCCCGAGAGTTCCGGACCCCAGTAATGAACTCATTTACATACAACCAATCAGAGCTCACCTTGAACTTGTTGTCAAGTTAACAAACTCACTCTACCAAGTAAACTCAAGACGAAGAACGGTGTTGTAAGTCGACCGATCGCCAAGTTATGCCTGATTTTAGAAGGGATGGACAGTTTGGTGTGGATGGGAGATTATGCATCTATACCTATTATCGGATTTTGTTTAAGGCCGCCCCATATGGTAAAAATGTGGGCAGAGGGTTATGTGCTAGCAACCCTCTCCCCTTATTGTTTTACAAAGTAAACAACAACACAAATAACTACGCAGAGGCAGCCATGGTTGAAACAAGAACAAGAACAACAAGCATTCTTGAAAGAGAAAAGAAGCATGGTCATTCCTTAAACAAGTGACCTTATCTTATCGCTCATCACTTGTTATACGCTCATAAATTAGTTTGATAGTTGAGCTCTGATTGGCTGTATGCAAATGAGTTCATAACTGGGGTCCGGAACTCTCGTGGGAAAAAATTCGCATGCGGGGTTTCCGCCTTAAAAGTTTAGTCAAATCAATCCCATTACTTATTGTTTCCAAGTCTCTTACAATTTCTCTTACTATCTCCGTCCATTATAAACCCACAGCCTCACACCCTCCTCTCAACTTCTCCTTCTCCCATCCATACCAAACTCTTCGTCCCTTACTCTCTGTTCCTCCGTCTCCGTGACTTAGAGACACAATCCCAATACATATAGCAAGCCACTTCACCCAACGGCGACACCCCGACACACTGTTATCCGATCCGCCTCCACCTGTGTGCCCTATCCGCTGACCTTGCATCCGCTCTCTTTCCCGCACCCGCCCACCTTTAGCTCCTCACCTACAACCTCTCCACCCTCCTCTCCAATGCACCATTCCTTGGGCTTTCTGTCGAACTCAGTCTGACCCCGCTGACCACTTCACCACCCATATCTTCCTCAATCCATTCCTCCCCTCCTTCAAACGCGCCCACAACCCACGTGACCTTCCTGTTCGCAGCCTCCTCACTTCCGGCGTTCAACCTGGCGCCTTGCCTTGCTTTCGACGACATCAAAGAACTGGACTGGAAAGAACTGGCTGACTGTATGCCTGCAGAACAACACGAAGGAACTGAAGATCCTTGGCACGCCATCTCCGAGTCGCGGAGAGAACTCCTGGCTGGCTGATCCAGAAACATTGTATTTGCGGCTTTCTTCATTTAAGAAGGTAGATTGTAATCTTCGGTAAAATTTTCCAGTTATTTCTAGAAAATGGAAGGAGCACGTGAGGAATGGGCCGAGACTACTTCGCCTGCATTCAAGTCTGAAACCATTCCTAAAGAAAGAATGTTAACTATATGTGTGCGTGTTCTTTAACCCTGATTGAGCAAACTTACAATCAGAGATATTCTAGTAGTGGCCAACCCGTTTGTTGTCTTTCGTTTTTTCTTTTTAGACAAAATACATTAAAAAAAAACACATTTATTAATATGACCTTTTTCTTTTAAGAAGGCAAGATGCAATTTTCAGAGAAGTTTGCCAAATATGTTTAGAAGGTTGAGCGACCAACTAGAACAGGGACGGAGACTAATTCACTCACATTCAAATCAGAAACTATCTTCTAAGGAAATTCTCTGAAAAAAATCTGCATAAATAAAATAAGATAAACAGTTTTAAAGACATTGGTGCACAACAGTATTCCACATATAATTATCTCGAGTATTTGTTTGCTCTAGTTCCCTTCGTGTTGTGCTGCATGCATACAATCATCCAGTTCTTGCTTCCAGTCCAGTCTTTGATGTCGTCATTCCATAAATGTTTTTGACAGCTTCTTCGCTCTCTTCCTCTTCGCACTTCCTGTCAAGATGGTCTTGAGAAATCTTACCACCTGGGGTAGCTCTTGAGTTTCTTTTTCCTCCCTTTGGGAGGTGGGGGGGGGGCGCGCAACCCTATACAGGTATATACAGCAGGCTCAAAAGTAGCGACCCCATAAAAGCGACCGCCCCACGCGCATCTATCATTCTAGCTACGCTTCTGGCTGATACATATTTTATCCATCTACCCATCTGCGGCCGTTGTTTCTGGGAGGTTCGAGTGGGGTGGGTAGAGAACCCAGGCACCTCCTTCATAGTTTAATAAATTCCAAGCAGTATCTCTTTACCTGCATGTAATTATTGCTGTTGTTACCTGTAAAAGGCCAACGCAGTTTGTCCTTTACGTGCGATAATAAAATCCTCTGTTAAATGTTCGTGGGTGATGTTCACTTATTCTTATTTGCCCAAGAAAATATTTTCATTCATCAACTCAACTAGTCACCATCACCAGACGACGACGACCACCACAACCACCACCATCATCATCATCATCATCATCATCATCATCATCATCATCGTCATCAACAACTAAGCGACAAGCTTAAAAGAAGTCAATTCTAATCTCTTTGTTCTGATTCAAGGAACTGGGTTCGAAATTGAACGCTAAATAATTTTAGAAACATTGAAGAAAAAATAAATACGCTACCCTGTCATGGACAGGGAGTCTCTTGCGAATGAAATGTTTCCAAAACAATCGTCGATTCATATAAATAAACAACGGTGTATGAACAACATAGCTTTGCTTCTCAAAGTCAAATAATGCAACCACGCACGCACGCACACACACACACACACACAAACGCGCAAGCGCGCTCGCTCTCGTTTCCTCTTCCTTTTCCTCTTCTGCTGCTCAACATTACATAGAAATATTTTGTTCAACGCTTCCCCTCATCTCTCAACTGTAAAGTTTCATTGGCAACCGACTAACATGAAGAACCGGGTTAATCAGAATTCCTCCACCATTAGCTTACCATTGATATCATAAAAATAAAGAACATTGAGGTTTTCTTTTTAACCAAAACAAAAAAGAAAATTTACTGTTTAGCCCCAAGACAACCCCGAGTAAACAGATCCTATGATCAACATATGAACGAACCATAACCACCTTGTCTTTTTATACATCTGGGACCACATTATGTCTCTGTCGTAGAGTGTAAGTGTTGCTTCGACGAATGAAAATATGTTTCTTGGGTTGAACAACACCAGCGGATATTTTACAGAGGGTTTTATTATCGCACATAAAGGACAAACTGCGTTGGCCTTTTACTGATAACAACAGCAATAATTACCTACTGGGAGAGATATACTGCTAGGAGTACAACACGCTACAGATACAGCAACAGGCAGCTTGCCCAACATAACTGGAGAAAAAAGAAATGTGCTATAAGCGTAGTAACTGTGGTTCTTGGTAATTTTTTAGGTGTTTATGTGACAAGAAAGGAGGCACGTGTCACGTGGCTGTCTCAACAATCTGCAATTATCGCCAAAAGCGGCCTTCAATAGAGCACAAGAAGATTCTAGAAGACTGAATTACGCAATAGCTTGACACTGATTGGTTGCTTAATAGACCGATCACGTGAAACTATTGTAGTCTATTCATAATATCTGACCGGTTACTTAGCGCTTCGGTTTCGAATCCCCGTTACATCATTGAAAAATGGGTCCTTTCATTTTGTAAGATAGCGGAGTGTGAATTAGGGATGCGTGGGGCCTAGTGGTTCGGGTGTTGCACTCAATATCGCAAGATCGTGGTTTCTATTCCCAGAGTGGGTGGTATATTGCGTTCTTGAGTAAGACTCTCCATTTCGGGCCATTCCAGTCCACTCAGTTTTAAAATGAGTAACCCTGCAACGGACTGGCGTCCCGTACAGAGGGAATGTTGTAATCTCGGACATTTATATGCTGTGGAATACGGGTAACTGGCCTAATGAGTCATAGGACTTCAGATACGAATGTCCAGGAGTCAATGATGATGAAAGTGTGATTTTGGAGGAAATTTGGGTGTTATTTCGAGTGGATCCAGTGGTCACATACAGGCTTCTTACAAAGCTCATTTTAAAACATAGTTAATGATTATAGCGAGAATGTTGCTGGCGAAAACCAATTTAGAGAATGCATTTAGTTCAAAATATATACGATATATACAGAAGCAATTATATTCTATCATATACGTGATCTGATCAATAAGTATCTGGATTGTTACAATAGTAACGAAACTAAAGCACGCAGAATCTGCATCAAATTTTGCCAGAAGTTTGGCGATGCCTGCGCAAAGTTTTCATCGTTCTCGATACAACCAAGGAGATTTTGTACAACCAAAACCCGAGTGTCATTTTGGCCAGCTTAAAGCAGTTTTGGCACTAACACGCGTCTCACACCCAAATCTTCAGTGACAACGGACTGACTGAACTGAACTCATCTGCACATCCTCTGATAACTCACGGATGATGATTCGACGATTTCCTCTCCCAGCTGCACACATATCTCTGTTTTTCTCAGTTCTGTTGGCTGCGGGTCTCCCAGAAAATCGTCAATATCGACATTCTTTCGGCCATTTTGGAAACGTCTGAACCTCTCGTACACTTGTGTTCGACTCATATACTCCTCTTCATACACGTTCTGCAACACTGCGTAGGCCTCTGAGCAGGTATCGCCACAACTTTCTCTGTCATGGTCAATGCGACGATCACACGCTACACACCTTCCTTCTAAGCAATGCTGTAAACAGCGGAAGTGAGCTAGAACGTTAAAACTTTGTGCGCATGTACAGAAGAATCCATACGTAGTTACAATGTCAAGAAACAAAAATTTAAAAGAGAGATTCATGAAACTCAGGACTAACATTAAAGTAAAAGGCACATAAAATATTTATTCAATCTAATAGAAATAAATAAAAACAAATATTGTCTGAAACTTTCTGTAGTAAATAAAGAGAGAAACAATGAAACCCAAGAGTGAAGGGTGACATTTCATTTGGGAAGAAGTTATGAAAGTTATAAACATACTGTGAAAGCCCTGATATGGTCCTTGTTTAAGCCCTGATATGGTCCTTGTTTAAGCCCTGATATAGTCTTTGTTTAATCTCCCTTCATCAAGTAGAGCGATCACAAAAGACGTCAGATTTTCAGTTGTGATAATCCTGTCTTTTTGCAGATACTCTTTACTCTCTCCCTTTTACTCTTTTACTTGTTTCAGTCATTTGACTGCGGCCATGCTGGAGCACCGCCTTTTAGTCGAGCAAATCGACCCCACGACTTATTCTTCGGAAGCCTAGTACTTATTCTATCGATCTCTTTTGCCGAACCGCTAAGATACGGGGACGTAAACACACCAGATTCGGTTGTCAAGCAATGTTGGAGGGACAAACTCAGACACACAAACAAATACACACACATACATATATATACATATATACGACAGGCTTTTTTCAGTTTCCGTCTACCAAAGGCACAATGATAGATGTTTTACTCTAGAGAAGATATTTGGCTACTCCAGGGGGGAAGGAGAGAGAGAGAGAGAGAGAGAGAGAGAGAGAGCGAGAAAATATATAATACGTATAAAATATGTATTTATGTATGTATGTGTGTGTGTGTATATATATATATATATATATATATATATATATGAGATGAACAGGAATGGAGGATGTCAAATCTTTGAGGATTACATCATACAGGACCAATAATCGTTTCTATCGTGTAAGCATTTTTAGATATAGAAAAAGGTACAAAATACAAATCAATCCATGTAAGATCGATTGTAAAACTCAATGTATCCAAAATTTATGCGAATGCAATGTGTTATCAAGGTAACCCATGATACTTGAATTCAAAGTGAACTGATAGGATGGCTATTATACCTCAACATAGACAAAAGAGCTTTAAGAAGAAATATTATATGTTTAGAAAAGCCAAAACTCATGATGATGTCAATGGTCAGTAAAATAATAAAAAATATAAACATAAAAAAGGCTACCACAGTACATTTAGTTATCTGGCTAGTTAAGAATGCTAGAAATAATTTTTTTTTAAATTTAGAAAAATTATGTTTATTAATTACAAGAAAAGCAATTACAATGAAAGTGTTGCTCACTATTGAAATATTTAAATGCTTTTCTATACCTATGTGAACATTTCAATGTAAGATTGGTGCAAGTATTTAATAATTCTAATTCTGAATTATATAACACATTTCCTCAAGGCAAAGTTCACGTTCAAAATAACACAACAGAAACAATCATTGTTTTTGTATGATATAATTCTGAAATAAAGATATGACATTCTCCATTCTAGTTCATCTTGTTAGATACACTGGGTTTTTAGAAATTCTAGCAAACTTTAGATTTATTTATTACACTGGGAGAATAACTGTGGATGCTATTTCTATTTTAATCAAGTTTTAACCACTGAATGTTTACAAGTGCCTTGATTTATTAAACCATATTACCTGTTATTTACACACACACAAATATATATATATATATATATATATATATATATATATACATATCTTCAGGTGTCAATAAGTCTACAACTGTTCAGAAATTATAATTGCTTGCATGCAAAAATGCTGTCTATATGAAAATAACTCTTAGAGTTTGCCCATTCATTCAAATTTCTTATTTTCTTGATACGAGTGTAGTGTTTGAAATATCAAGAATTATTAATAGCAAATGTCACAGGTTTGATAAAGGCAATATTGAAAATGAGTTCATCAGGTTATTAACCATTTTTTTCTGATGTGTTTTTCCAGATCTTGAAGTGTTGACCTTTCCTTAGGCTGAATCTGAAACAAGAAATAGTAATTATTATTATTATTGTTCAGTAGTTTTATTTTTATAACATGCTTTCACTTCACTACCGAGCGCAGCTCTGTGCGCCTTGGGTATGTGCTGTGGTTTGCTGTGGTGCTCTTATGTTTACTGTATTGAAAATGTTTTGCATAGAATGTGTGCAGTGCCCAGTAGTGCAATTTTCTGTATGTTATATATATTTGTAAGTCCTGGTGTTTTTGTTATGTATTTGTCTGAATATTTTTTTTATTATACCTAAGGTACCTACTATGATAGGAATTGCTTCTGTTTTTAGATTCCATATTCGAGCTACCTCTATTTCCAGGTCTTTGTATTTTGAAAGTTTCTCCATTTCTTTTAGGGAAACGTTGTCATCTGCTGGTATTGATACATCAATTAGAAAGCATTTTTTTCCTTCATGATCTTTTACAACTATATCTGGTCTATTGGCCTTAATTTCTCTATCTGTGTGTATTGGCATATCCCAGAGTATGGTTGCTTTCTCGTTTTCTGTGACCTTTTCTGGCGTGTGTTTATACCATCTTTTTTCTGTTGTTATTCCATAGTGTTGGCATAGCTTATTATTATTATTATTATTATTATTATTATTATTTTTATTATTATTATTTCAACTGTCTGCATGTTCTGAGTTCAAATTCCACTGAGGTCAACTTTGCCCTTCAACCACTGGGGTTGATGTGGTCGACTAGTTCCCTCCCCCAAAATTTCAGGCCTTGTGCCTTTAGTAGAAAAGATTATTATTATTGTATTTTATAAAAGAGTGACGTAACTCTTCAAGAAGGTAAATAGACAATAAGAAGAGCATGATGCGACTATAATAGATTGAGAATTGAATGGTTTGAGTGATATTTCGATAGCTTGTTTGTCTTTCTCAAGTTCAAATTGTAAAATGAAAACAACTGCAGAAACACAGAAATTAGAAATATAAATGAGGAAATCCTGTGTTCTTATTTTGATAGCATGACATTACATCAGTTTTCAATTTTATAACTGGTAAAAGGAAAAAGAAAAAAAGAAAGAAGAGAAAATAAAAATTAAAAAATATTTAGTTGAACAGTTTTGTGTCAATGTGATGAAATTCACTTGTCATTTTATTCGTTCCTTCAGGGCGTGATGTCATTAATTCACAAATATATTTGTCCTCGTGCATTTTGAGGACTAAAAGTGTAGTAGTTTCAGAAAATTTTATGAGAATGTGCACTTTCAGGTGTTCCTCAAAATTGCAGCCACTCGTACATCGAAAGCCCTAAATAAGAGTATATAAATATTGAGCTGTAAAATCCCTTTTAGGGAACTCATGTCTCCAGTATACATGACAGATGTTCTACCATTGCACCAAAGCAGCCATTTGAATTTCTTTATCCATTTTAGAAACTTTATTCATATCAGTGAGAATTGGATGTTGTTGAAGTCATAAGAATTTATAAACTTTTGAGAGAACATGAAATGAAAACTGATTTTTTTTTGGAAATGCATCTCAAATTACATATAAAATCATAAATAACAACATGTAAAAAGATAAAATAGTATTGTTAACTTACTATCCAACCATAATGAAGGATGCACTTTATCGAACTAGGAGTATAGTTACATTTCCAGCCTCTCTTTGTCATCTAAAACGCAAAGCAAAAACCAAATTAGAGTTATAACCTAATAACACCTAAAAGGTGAACAGAGTTCATTATTTACATTTGACAGATATTTGTCCTCATCTTGTTTGTTGTTAACACAACGTTTCAGCTGATATAGCCTCCAGCCTTCTTCAGGTGTCTTGGGGAAATTTCAAATCTGGGTTCTCATTCCTAAGGTATTTTTCGATGTTGTTGTTATTATCATCATCATCATCATCATCATCATCATCATCATCATCATCATCATCATCATCATCATTGTTATTATTCAGATTACTGCTTGGAATCGAACTCAGAATCTTGGGGTTAGTAGCCTGCGCTCTTAACCACTACGCCATATGCCCGTGGGGTCAATTCATTCAACAAAACTTCTTCAGGGTGGTGCCCCAGCATGGTCACAGTATAATGACTGACACAAGTAAAAGATACACGATAAAAAAGTATCAGCCATATATATATTTACCTCTCCCCACACTTCCTCCCGTGGCAAGTGTATAAGGTCATCATGGACTACAACTTTGGAGTAGAGCTCCTTCAGCAAGCAGCAAATACCCCAGACATCAGCATTATTGAAATATTCATAATTAAATTGAAACTGTGAAAATAATAAATTAAAATAATCATAATTAAATCGAAACTGTAAAAATAATAAATTGAAATAATCATAATTAAATTGAAACTGTAAAAATAATAAACTTTTCCTCATTAGTAATAATATATAATATAAAGGCAGCGAGCTGACAGAAACATTAGCATGCTAGACGATTTCGTCTGTCTTTACGTTCTGAGTTCAAATTCCACCGGGGTCGACTTTACCTGTCATCCTTTCGAGGTCGATAAATTAAATACCAGTTGCGTACTGGGGTCGATCTAATCGACTGCCCCATTCCCCCACAATTTCGGGCCTTGTGCCTGGAGTAGAAAAGAATATATAATTTTGTCTATTAAACATTGTAACGCTGTGTACGATGTAAGGGAGGTAACTCCCTATTAGTTGCCAAATAAAGTCGACCGTTGGTTGATTAACGTTCTTTGTAAAATATGTCTTCACATTGTTAATTATGGTTTAATCTATTCCGATCGATCTCTACGCAATTATGCACTTGGCTTTCCTTCAATGTCTGTGTGTGTTTGTTAGTGTGTTGACAATTAGTACAGTAATAAACCAAGCAGTTAGTGTTGGTTTGTTTACGTCCCCACAATTTAGTGGCAAAGCAAGAAAAAAAAAAGAAAGAAATCAAAACACATATACAAATGAATAAGTACTAGGCTTTAAAAAAATAAGTCCTTGGGTGGATTTGTTCAATTAAACCCTTCCAGAGAGTACTCCAGCATGACCGTAGTCCGATGACTGAAACAAGCAGGTGATAGAAGATAAAAAATATGTACCTTTAATTTTTTTACCTGTTTCAATAATGATTGGACAGCAGGTAACAGAATTGGAAATGAAATTCCAGATGTAGAACCAGAACCTGGAATCAAAGGGTCTTAAAGTTGGCCTGGCAAAGACCAAAGCTATGGCATTACTCATCATTATCATCGTTTAACGTCTGCTTTCCATGCTGGCATGGGTTGGACGATTTGACTGAGGACTGGTGAACCAGGTGGCTACACCAGGCTCCAATCTGATTTGGCAGAGTTTCTACAGCTGGATGCCCTTCCTAACGCCAACCACTTCAAGAGTGTAGTGGGTACTTTTACGTGCCACCGGCACAAAGGCCAGTCAGGTGGTACTGGCAACGGTCATGCTCAAAATGGTGTATTTTACGTGCTAGTTACTTAGAGATCTTGCCAGTGCTGGTGCCATGTAAAAAGCACCCAGTGCACTCAGTAAAGGACATCCAGCCATAGAAACCAAGCCAAAACTGACATTGTAACTAGGTGCTGACCTCTGAGGTTGTCAATTACTATCAAACCAGCCCACCCATGCCAGCATGGCGAAGGGAACATTAAATGATGATGATGATGATGTGTGTGTACATACACACACACACATATGTGTGTGTTTATATATTCTGAGGAAGGTTGAGCAACTGCCATCTGTAGCCAGCAGGTATCCGCTACTGAAGATGGGAAAAGACCTAGAAACCATATCCTACTAGTCCTGATAAAGCTGGAGGGGAGTAGCTCGCTCCCTTTCTCACAATATACCAGACACAGGTTGTGTGTCATTAACCAGTTGTGCCTATTAATATTTTTTTAATATATTTATATATGTATTTAAGGGTCTTTGTGTTTGTCTCTCACTACTGCTTGACAACCAGTGTTGGTTTGTTTACATCACCATAACTTATCGGTTTGGCAAATAGGGACTGATAGAATAAGTACAAGACTTAAAATAACTACTGGCGTAGATTTGTTCAAGGTGGTGCCCCAGCATGGTCGCTGTCCAATAACTGAAACAAGTAAACGATAAAAGATTTTAAATATTCTCAACAAAACAAAGAATACTTACTTCTGGGGGCAAAATTGTTGGGAATACAAGATTCTTTGTTGTTTCCACGTTCAGGTGTGAAGTGAGAGAAGCTCCCAAGTGAAAGTTCGTTAACTGTGGAATTCTTTTTTCATTCAATAATAAATTATTAGCTGAAAAACCACAAAGTTAAGCAGATCAGTTTCAGAATGACTGTAATGATAAAAATCCCAAATACTATCTCCGCAACTAAATATATATGTAAAGGTAACACACTCAGTCGCATTAACAAAAGGATGTAGGTTCAATTCCCACATGGATAGGAAAGCCTTCTTTTTCTGTCAAGGACTTATATGTCCCTTTATTAGACTATTTTCCTTAGTCGTTGCACAGTGATTGCTGTAAGCTATAAGCTAATATAAAAATATTGGGTTGTCCAGAAAGTTTGTGCCGATTTTCCAAAAGGTTCTTCTCACTCAACACAGGCACCCCAGGCTAAAGAAGGTCTTCCCCCATTTAAGGTGCTGTTATCTGTTCGGTAGGATATGTATGAAAGGTTTAGTCCACTTAGAACTTTTAAACTTAAACCAAACGATAACAAAAGAGATCTACTGCGAGCAGCTTGTGCGGCTTGAGTCAGCGCTAGAAGAAAAACAACTGTCTTTGGTTTTAAGACAAAAGGTATTCTTCCATTAGGATAATGCTCGGCCACATACAGCGAGGATGACATTCCAAAGGCCGGAGCTGTTTGAATGGGAAACAATGCCTCACTCACCATATTCACTGGACATTGCCGCATCTGATTATCATTTGGATGGAAAAAACACGAATTCTGTAGACGAGGTCAGAACAGTACTAGAGGAGTATTGTTCCTCATGGTCAAGTGAATTTTGGGTGAGGGGCCTTGCAAATCTACCAGATAGATGTAAGAGCATTGTAGAAAATGAAGGAGAGTATATTTTAGATTAAAAAAGAACTTTGTTTATCTTAATTTTGAAGTATAAAAAACCACATTATTTATGGGATGACCCAGTATATGAGCAAAATAATTAAAATATGTTTGTGACATATTTCAATTGCTAAAAGGCAAATTCACTGCAGTTACAATGGTAAAAAGGTGTTTTTACACCTTTCTATCATAGAGAATTTTTTCTCCATAGTAACTGCAGTAAATTTGTCTTTTAGTACTTGAAATATGTCACTAACATATTTTAACTAACCTAAAGATTTTTGCTTCTGCCTAAACTCTGCT
>NC_068988.1:93750370-93758345 GCF_001194135.2 Octopus bimaculoides
CACACACGCACGCACACAAATACACACACACACACACACAAACACACACACATCTATTGTGTATATGCTAGCTATGAAACTTCTGCAATGGCTACCAGATTCAAATAATTGAATGTACAAATTAAATTAAATTCAAAGACTTACATGTCCAAGCTAGAAATAAGATTCCATTTTCATTGAGGTATTTTGCAGCTTCGATTAACATTAAAATTATGTCTTTTATTTCGTCAGCATGTAAAGAATTAAGTTTTCTGTGTAATGGTTCTGCAATAGGAATATAACATGAATATACAAATAAACAATGATCTTCATATTTAAACATAAGACACACACATGCTGAAGATCTTAAATAAGTTAACAAGCTTTGAGGTAACTGCCACCATGGGAAGACAGCACTTATTTTATCACCACCGCAACACACACACACACACACACACACAATGGTGGGAGACGCAAAATACAGTTGACATGTTGCTAAGATGAGAAGAGAAAATATAGAGAAGATGATGTGTGATACATACCACAATAGAACTTGGAACAAAAATAAAGTTCGTTTCTGTTTAGGATAATCCAATTAATTGGGATAATGTATTGATACTGGAGGGAACCAATCTTCTTTAGAATAGTGAAACATTCGCTCAAGTAATTCTGTTGATGCTGAACATTCTGGCACTGGAATAACAAATGACATTGGCAAATATATAGATACATGCGTGTGCATATAAGTGAATGTGTAGGGTGATAGAGAGATAAAGAGATTTTACAAATTTTCACTTTCTGTTCTCTCTTTTACCTTTTCCCTTTCTCTCTCCCTCTCTGGTCGTATTTATTTGGTTTGAAGGTGTGGTATTGTTAGGATTTCCTTTGTTAAAATGCTTTGTCTGCCATTTTATGTGACATGAGAGGTGGTTGATTATTTGCATAAAGAGGAATAAGGCATATATATTCGGAAATTCAACATTGATTGTAGAATTTATTAGGACACTGATGAAGTGAACGTATAACTGCATAATGTTTCTACCATGATTATGTAATTATTTCAGCATTTTACTGAAACATGTGTGTGTCCTACAAAGCTTTGAATGCCACATCTGTTTTCTGCTTATTATTTTATATATATATATGCGTATGTGTGTGTGTGAGTGCGTGCATGTAGAATCTTTACAGTAGTAACTAGAAGGAATAGACTTACTTTAGTTACTATGACATATTTTTTATTCAGATGCATCAGGTTACTCACTCCACAGATTGGCAACTCTTTTAACTTCACTTTTGTACAATTCTTAACATCGTTTGCGGACTCAAATTCACAAGTGTTCGAAAACTGAAACAAGCAAGGTAATAAATAATAATAGTAATAATAATAATAATAACAATAATAATAATGATAATGATAATAACAACAATGGCATTCTTCTTTTTTTTGCTTTTATATACCTTCTGGAGGAGTTACCTTAATCCTATAAAATATTAATAATAATAATCCTTTCTATTATAGGCATAAGGCCTGAAATTTGTGGGAAGGTGACAATTCATTATATCGACCCCAGTGTTTCACTGGTACTTAATTTATTGACTCTGAAAGGATGAAAGGCAAAGTTGACCTTAGCGGAATTTGAACTCAGATTGTGAAGTACCAGGCAGTGGGCCTCACAAAGGCAATGACGAAAGACTGAGACCTCTGGAGATGTGCTGTGACTGCGAAGACCCGGCAAAGAAAGTGAGTTCACGGCTGTATCCTACACCAGTTTCGCATAACCAGCCCCAGCCCACTCAAAAGTATCTTGGATCCTAGGGCAACCTGCTGTGCTTGAGGATACCTATTGAGTGAAGTACATCAAAATCAAATGGAAATTGTAGTTGTGATCCCCGTGCCAGTGGCACGTAAAAAGCACCATCCGAAAGTGGCCGATGCCAGTGCCGCCTTGACAGGCCCCTGTGCCGGTGGCACGTAAAAAGCACCCACTACACTCTCGGAGTGGTTGGCGTTAGGAAGGGCATCCAGCTGTAGAAACATTGCCAGATCAGACTGGAGCCTGGTGCATCCTCCTGGCTTCCCAGACCCCAGTCGAACCGTCCAACCCATGCCAGCATGGAAAACGGACGTTAAACGACGATAATGATGATGATGAGTCACCTTTTACTGAACTTCCCAGCATGCAACTTGTCTATTTTAAAATGAAATTCATAGACTGTTGTCACAGACTCATCTCAATTAATGAAAAAACTAAATTTTCTTCTTTACCTTAAAGAACTGAGTTGTGTTATCACATTGCACAAATTCTTCAGCTGAATAGATGCATTCCATTAACTCTTCTTGACTTTGCTTTAATCTGAATAAAGAACAAAAACATGTAAATTGTAGATTTGTTTCATCTTATCATCATCATCATCATCATCATCATCATTTAATGTCCGCTTTCCATGCTAGCATGGGTTGGACGATTTGACTGAGGACTGGTGAAACCAGATGGCTACACCAGGCTCCAGTCTGATCTGGCAGAGTTTCTACAGCTGGATGCCCTTCCTAACGCCAACCACTCCGAGAGTGTAGTGGGTGCTTTTACGTGCCACCGGCATGAGGGCCTGTCACGCAGTACTGGCAACAGCCACGCTCAAAATGGTGTTTTTCACATGGAATTTGTTGAGACAGATTTTCTACAGTAAAGTTTGTTTGTCAACGTAACATGGCAATCCTGGTTTAGAACGAATATTCCTGTAATTTAGCCCCAGGAGACATCGTCTCCATCTGGCTATACGACACGATCTGTGTCCTTATATTTTTTAAACAAGGGAACCTAGTACCCCCACCCAGCTTAAAACAATATCTCTGTATTGCGATTTCCGGGTTCTTTTCCCTCATCAGCACAGAATATAACCAGCTGGAGACGATGTCTGCTGGGGCTAAACTACAGCAACATTCATCCTAAACCAGGACGGCCATGTTATGTTGGCAAACAATCTTTACTACAAAGTACTGTTGCTGAATATCTCTCGTGAGATTTACAAATAGTCATTTTCTGTTCATCTTTTATATTTTACTTGATTCTGTCATTAGACTGTGGCCAAATCTACTCATAAGGTTTTGGTCGGCCCCAAGGCTATAGTATAAGACACTATGCACAATATGCCACATGGTGGGCCTAATCCCTAAACCATGTGGTTGGGAAGCAAGTTTCTTACCACACAATATATATTATCATTATTATTATTATCATTATCATAATTATCATTATCATAATTATCATTATTATTATTATCATTATTATCATTAATATTTGGCAAAAGGGAAGCAAGCTGACAGAATCGTTGGGCAAAATGCTCAGCGGTATTTCGTCCGTCTTCACATTCTGAGCTCAAATTCCATCGAGGCTGACTTTGCCTTTCATCATTCCGGGGGATCGAGAAAATACCAGCTGAACACTGGGGTCGATATAACTGACTTATCCGCCTCCCGCAAATTTCGGGCCTTGTGCCTCTACTAGAAAGAATTAACATTTGGCAGAAGTAGCAGAGGGATTTTCGGGCTGAGAGTTTTTTGCATCAGCACTTCCCAAAAATAAACTTCCATACTCCCCTCTTTGCTGTGCCCCACCCCGTGTTGGATGCCAGCTTGCATCTAACTGTTCACCACATCACCCTAACACATAGATTGTGTTTAGCAACCAACTGGTTCCAAGTCAACAATGGAATGTCAACAACAGTCTTATCAACATGCTGCACAAAATACCTTTGATCTCACATCTCTCTCTCTTTCACTCACTCTCTCTTTCACTCACTCACTCATGCACTCGCTCTCCCTCTGTCTAATTCTTGCAATGAGCATCTGTCAATGATTGTTATTTTTGTCTGCTCCCAGAGGTCAACAAGAATTCAGTGTTATAAACAAACACTTCCCCACCTTTCTCTCTCTCTCTCCCTCTCAGAGGCTGAGGTAACACAAGTTTGGAACCTTTGTTCTCAAGATAATAATATAAATGACGTACCTTCTTGAGAACTGTGTACAACCAGTAGCTTTACAAGCAATTTCTTTGCATTTAAGACAGTGTTCTAACAGGACACTAAGTGTATGGCTGTCCTCAAGACCAAGATGTCTGTTCTGGATATTCTCCTGTAAAGTTTTCACGTATTTTTTGCCCTGTAAATTGATGAAATAGCACAAAAAAGCGTTCTGCTATTAGTAAAAACTAGGAATTTGAAGAACTTCATAAAGAGGAAGCAACAAAATCAATAAACAAAAATAAATGTATGGCAAGCGTGCTGGTGGCACATAAACGCACCCCGGAGTCATGTAAATGGCACCCATGCCAGTGGTACGTGAAAGCACCCGTTGCACTCTCAGAGTGGTTGGCATTAGGAAGAGCATCCGACCATGCCAACCACTCTGAGAATGTAGTGGGTGCTTTTACGTGCCACCGGCATGAGGGCCAGTCAGGCAGTACTGGCAACGGCCACGCTCAAAATGGTGTATTTTACGTGCCACCTGCACAGGAGCCAGTCCAGGGGCACTGGCAACAAACTCACTTCGGATTTAAAACACTGGATGATGATGATGATGATGAGTAGTGTATGTATGTGTATGTTTATATTCGTGTGTATAGGCGAATGTGTGTGTGTAACTATCACTTTCATATTTGTAAGAGATTACATGGAAGAGTTGAGTGCATGTATGTATGTATATACAGCTCCCCCTCCTCTCCAACTGTACACCACATCACAATCCACGCATTGTGTGTTTAACAACCAACTGGTTCAAGTCAACAACAGCATGTCAAGTGCAGTCTTAACATGCTGGGAAAACTGCCTTTAACTCTCTCTCTTTCTCACTCACCCTCCCTCTATCTAATTCCTGTAATGTGTATGTGTCAGTGATTGTTATTTTTGTTTGGACACATCACTCCACCTTTCCTCCCTGACATCAACAATTCAGCCAATCCAGTGTTATAAACAAACTCTCTCTCTCTCTCTCTCTCTCTCTCTCTCACACACACACACACACACACACACACACACAAACACACACACACAAACACCAGTACAAGTATTTGGTGATCTTTCCACTTATTCAGCCGCTAACCTCTCAATTGTTATTTCATCTGTTTTTCCAGGTTAGAATGAGTCAAACAAAACTTGTTGACGCAGATTCTCTACAGCCAAAATGCTCCACAGTGTCGCACCTTGGGCAAGGGTCTTCCACTGAAATATTTTCCAGACATGTTTCCACAAAATATTACAAATGAACGACACGACACTAATTACTGCAGTAGGACATAGACACTCATTAACAATTATCATGTGACATTCAAGACAAGGACACACAGACACACACAACATACAGGAGAAACAAAATGGAATTCACGGAAAATGGAATTTATGGAATTCACCATGATCCTTTTGAGCCATCATGCACCAGTACCTAGCAGGTGTGATGCTGTGCGAAGACTTGAGATGCATCTCCTTGAGTAACTTTTCATAAAGTTACCTTGTTTTTACTCGCTGTTTCGCTAGTTTCTGTAACAATGCATTTTGGAGACAGTACGCTGCAATTACCAAAAATGTATTTCTATAGAAATAAGTGAAATAGAGAATTAAAAAAATGAGATGTTTTTCAAAAGCCACCTGAGGAGATGCATTGACACCTACAATGCATCACAACTATTTATACAGTATCTCACCCGCAAGGTATCAGTGTATGATGAACCAAAACGATTGTAGTGGTTCTGAATAACAAGTCACATGAACTCCATTTTCTTTCCCTCATATATTTTATAAACTCTATGGATATGAAAAGATTCCTGAAGGAAATCCAGTGGCACATACCTCCAAACTGTTGTTGACATCAGGTAGCCAAATACTCTGGAAACAATAGCTGTATACCCAAATATAAAATTACTACATATATATCATATATATATATAAGACAAGTGAGATGTTGTAAGGTCGTATCAGTTTAGCAATAAACAATGAAGCAGTCACAAAACAAACAGTAAGGCTTAATACTTACTTCAATACAATCTTCATCGGAACACGCATCGAACTGGCAGAGAAAAGCTTTGTTTAATTTGTTTCTGAAAACCTCGTAACTTGAGATGGATTTGTTCTATAAAAGAGATTACACAGTTAGAGATTACAGAGAGGGAGAGAGAGAGAGCATGCAAAAGGTGTGTGTGTGTGTGCGTGAGTGTGTGTGTGTGTGAGTGTGTGTGTGTGCATAGGCATGGTTAGAGGTCTAGGTTGTTGCAATATCTTGTTCTATATCTTGATGGCAAATTTGAAGTCTTTGGCACTACATAGTGGCACCCTGTTCTAGTTTTATTTTAACTCTCGATGCCAAGGTTTGGGACAAGTCCCTTTAGGATCTCCCAGTTGTATATTATGTCATATCTTTCTCGCCTACGCTCTAAGGAATAGAGTTTTAATCGCTTGAGTCTATCCCAGTAGCTTATCTGCTGCATAGAGGATATCTTCTTTGTGTAGCTTTGTTGGATTGCCTCAAGTTCTGCAATTAATTTGACACTGGTTGGTGACCATAGCTGAGAGCAATAGTCAAAGCGGCTTAGGACTAGTGTCCTCCAGAGGACCATCATGGTTCCCTGATTTCTCTCTTTAAATGTTCTAAGAATCCATCCAGTCAGCCGCCTGCATTTCATTGCCAATTTAGCAACATGCACATGGAAGGATGCATCATTACTCATGTAAATGCCCAGGTCTCGCACTGACTGAGTCTCTGGGATTGCAATCCCTCCAGGTCCTGTGTATTTAATTGGTATTGCATTTAGTTTTGCATGCTGATAGCACAAAGCTTGAAACTTTTCAGCATTAAACTGCATGCTATTCTTCTCAGCCCATTTGTATATTTCATCCAACTCACGTTGCAGGTGCATAGCATCTTCAGGGTTCTGTATCACCTGTGAGACTTTTGTATCATCTGCATAACTTGTGACAATGGCCTTCTGTGTGGCTGAGGGCATATCTGAGAGGGCCATTATGAACAGTAGTGGTTCCAAAACAGTGCCTTGTGGAACATCGCTCATTATTTGTGTGTCATTGGTTACTACCACCTGATTTCTATCCTTCAGAAAGTCATGTAGCCATTCTCCCAAACTATACCGAGATCATGTAGCTTGGGACATATCATTCCATGATTGACTATATCGAAGACCTTCGCAAAGTCGAGATATATCACATCTACATATGAGTGGTTGAGCAGCTGTTTCAGCACCCAGTCATAGTGTTATAAGAGCCGAATGAGGCAGCTTCTTCTTTGTTGTCGATGAATGGTTGAATGACCAAATCCAAGCTCCTCTGCTAGTTCCTCAACAGTTACGATGGGATTTTGTTCCACCAGGGTTTGCAGGATGTTCTTGTCGAGCCCCACAGATCATCCAGGATGAGGCTCATCTAGGCTGTAGTTTCTGGCTTGAAATATATACACACATATATACACATATATATATACATACACACATATATATATATACACACACACATATATATACACACATATATACACATATATATATATACACATATATATATATATATACACATATATATATATACACATATATATATACACACATACATATATATACACACATATATACACACATATATATATATACACATACACACACACATATTTATTTGAAAAAATGATTAGAGATGGCTTTTGGGGGCGTAATTTTTATTTTAATGATATAATGTTCACAGCTTCTCTAATGAGTTTTGACCTTTTCGATGGCTGTTTTAAAACTGGAATTCTTTGGTTTAGAAGTTGTTTAAAGAATTTCAATACTGAATTTTGACAAAAATGATTACAAATGTATAAAACTTACCATTTCTACACTGCCCAACTGAATAAAATCTGTAAAATAAATGAAATCTTATTTAGTCAAGAAACAATAATGTGTCTGTGTGTGTGTGTGTGTGTGTGTGTGTGTGTGTGTGTGTGTGTGTGTGTGTGTGTGTGTGT
>NC_068988.1:93759279-93762481 GCF_001194135.2 Octopus bimaculoides
TTTATAACGTTGACCACTAAGGGATGGGATAAACGACCTGCTTATTCTTAGTGCAAGGTTTGAAGAGTGCAGTTCGATTTTCAGTTATTTTTTCAAAGCTATAATGGAAGTGACAAAGGAGTATATTTAGCATATTTTGCTTTATGAATTCAATAAAGGCAATAATGCAATGGAAAATGTGAGGAATATTAATGCAATATATGGGGATCGGACAATAAGTGTAAACCAATGGCAACGGTGGTTCCAGAAATTCCAAGCCAGAAACTACAGCCTAGAAGATGAGCCTCGTCCTGGATGATTTGTAGGGCTCGACAAGAACATCCTGCAAACCCTGGTGGAACAAAATCCCATCGCAACTGTTGAGGAAAAATTTTGAAACCATACAGATGGTTTAATAGAAAAATTTGAAATGAAGGCAGCTTATGTTATTGTAACGACATATCAGGACTCATAAGAGCTTGGCTTAAATTACGACCCTAGTGAGTGGAGGCTATCCATAAACACTTCGGTTTATAATACTAAAGCTGTGCTACTGCACACAGGTAATAAAGTTCTGTCAATTCTTGTAGCTCTTTCTGTTGTCCGAAAGGAAACGTACAAAAGTTTATCATTCATATTAGGTTGTATAAGATATAATGAGCAGAAATAGTTGATTTGTGCATACTTGAAAATCTTAGCAATTGAAGTGGCTTACAGGCTGGATTTACTAAGTACATGTGCTTTTTGTGTCTGTGGGATGGCCGTACTCAGGAAGAGCATAATATCCGTAGTGAATGGTCATTGAGAAATGAGTCAGAAATTAGTTCACATAATGTTATACGTGAACCATTGCATATTAAATTAGGCCTTATCGAACAGTTTATTAAGAAGTTAAATCTAGAAGAGCTACCATTTTTGTACTTGAAAACTAAGTTTTTCCCAAACTAAGTTTTTCCCAAACTAAGTTTTTTTCCAAACTAAGCCATGTGAAAATCAAAGAAGGGGGATTTGTTGGTCCCCAAATTCGGCAACTTTTGACAGAAGATAATTTTGAAAACACCTTAAATGTATTGGAACTGGATGCATGGCAAAGTTACAGAAATGTATGGAATGGTCTATTTGGGAAGTCCAGAGCAGTCAACTATGAAGTACTTTTACAAGAGTTAATTGATTCATACAAATCATTAGGGTGTAATATGTCATTAAAAGTTCATTATTTCCAATCGCATCTAGCATTAGTTCTTCAGAATGCAGCAGACGTCAGCAATGAACATGGTGAGAGATTCCACCAAGACATAAGTCAAATGGAAACTCGATATAAGGGGATGTGGAGTCCTGCCATGCTTGTTGACTTTTGATATTTTCTTCAGAGAGATAGACCTGATGCTATACATAGAAAGAAACATAAACATTGTACTAAAAAATAGATGTTCTTCTTTTAACAAAAGATGCAGATAACGTATTCATTATCAATAACAACCCATTTTGCAGAAAACTCACTTTAGTTCTAGGAAAAAAATGTTATTTTCACAGAAAATGGCTCACTTTCTAGCAAAAACACATCATTTAGTGACGGCCCATTTTATGAAACACTGGAATCATTTCATGAAAAATGGAGTTCATTTTGGTTATCTTTGGTAAAAACTGTTCCAGAAAATGATGTTCTCTTCTCTGTAGCAAAATGATTGTTGTACAATGTTATTAATTATAAATTTATGAATTTGCCTTTTGGGCTTTAATGCTTGCTGGCCACCTATATTATTGTTGTTTTTATTCATTAATAATAATAATAATAATAATAATAATAATAATAATATCTTTATATATATATATTATATCATTATCATCATCCTTTAACATCTGTTTTCTATGCTGGCATGGGATGGACGGTTTGACCAGAGCTGCTTTCAGAACAACCTCCACCACTGCTAACTCGGTCACCTAAGTAACAGAAACTGTCTACTAAATCTAAGAATCCCTCTGGACATTCAAAGTTGTCTATTTTCTGTACATTCCTGGAGTTTAACCCTTTCATTATTTCGAGATGCTCTGTGTTTCTTTCAATTACTTTAAATATAACAAAGAATTTAGTAAAAGAACTTAGTTATCATTCAGCTAGTGTCAGGAACATAAATTGGGACTAAGGTTTGGTGGAAGATTTTAATTCAAAACTTATGAAAACAAGATATTTGTACTCAGAGCCAGTTTCAGCCGGTTTGGTCACGAAAGGGTTAATGTATCTGTGCATCAGCCACATATAAAGTCTACTTTCTCTGTTGACTTTCCATTGATACTGTTGCACCTCTTGTGTGTTCATAGCTTGTACTAAGTACACCATATGAAATTTCTACTGAGACCTTTTATACATATCGAGCAGGGCCATTTCCCTGAAGGAATCTATGACTTGTCTGTTTTCCTACTTATTAGGGACTTTGATCTTTGCTAAATTATTTCTAAATCCTTTTGATTCCAGATCTTGCTTCCATACATGAAATTTCTTCTCTACTTCTGGTAGTGATTCAGCAATAAGAACAAGGTCATTGGCATAGAGGAGTTCCCAAGGACAGTCTTAGATTCCTCTGTTATAGCCTGGAGACTATGATAAAGCAAAGGGGGCTGAGAACTGATTGGTGGTGGACTCCTACTTGTACCCTAAATACCTTGCTATACTCATTGGTGACCTTCACCTTTCTGACAGCATTTCTGTTCATGGCTTTCACAGCTTTCAACAACCACTAATCTATCCTTAGATTCCACAATGCCCATATTAATCATGATTAGCTCCATACAGATTTTTAGTCTTATCTTCATTCTGATTGTTAATCTTACCTTCATACAGGTTATTAGTCTTATCAGAAAATATGAATTTATATTTTGAACTTTTAAAATTTCTAATATCAGAACAAAATCTGAAAGTCAACGTAAGTAATAAGATAACGAATGTCTCCCCCCCACCCCCCACCGCTATAAAAATGCCCTAACAGTGGCTTCAGATGTAAGATATATTATTAATTTTATTTCCTAATATAATAATAAGCAAAGTGTTTTTATAAATTTGTATATATAAATATTTATCCAGAATCATGAGAATGGATGAGGATAGCTGCCTGAAAAAGTGCCACACCCTAACAGTTGAGGGAACCCGTGGAAGAGGTAGGCCCAGGAAGACCTGGGCTGAGGTGGTGAGGCAAGATCTTCGTACATTGGGCCTCACCGAGGCGAT
>NC_068988.1:93762825-93768660 GCF_001194135.2 Octopus bimaculoides
CGTTGCCAGTATCGCCTGACTGGCCTTCGTGCAGGTGACACGTAAAAGCACCTACTACACTCTCTGAGTGGTTGGCGTTAGGAAGGGCATCCAGCTGTAGAAACTCTGCCAAATTTAGATTGGAGCCTGGTGTTGCCATCCGGTTTCACCAGTCCTCAGTCAAATCGTCCAACCCATGCTAGCATGGAAAGCGGACGTTAAACGATGATGATGTTGATGATGAATCACACCGGACGCAGAGGAGGAGAGAAAATAGTAATTCAGAGAAGGAGAAGTAGTGAGAGTAATAGCCCTGACTGAGAGGGAGTGAGAGAAAGAAAGCAGTAGCAATGAGAGAAAGGAAGGGGTGGTAGATGAATAAGGAAGTAAGGGGTGAAAAAAAAATCAATGTTTCAACTCTGTGTGAGTATATGTGTGCATGTGTGTGCGTGTACAAGGGAAGTATGTGTATGTTTGTGTGTGTGATTATTATGTACCATATTTTGAACCTTATTTATATATAAAATACAATTAGCCATCATTAGTGACAGCACATGGTCATCTAGTTATTAATAATATACTTGTATATTTATTTATAACTTATTCACTTAGTTTCTTTATGTATGTGCCTCAGGCCATCAAACGAACAAGCAAGCATGGCTGAGGGGCATATGTTTAAATTTGACTTATCTAGCAGCAAGCTTAACCAAAGATGGGAGAAGAATCTATAATTCAAAGCCCGAAATCGGTTTTAAGCTATCTGCCATTTCCTCTGTGACCTTTGCAAAGGTAGGAGCCTAATTTTTATTCCTTGCTCGATTTATCACCATGCTTCATCATAAACTGAGCTCTTTCTAGCTTCTAAGGTCTCTTGACTCCTATGCATATATACATATTCTTTTACTTGTTTTATTCTTTGACTGTGGCCATGCTGGATCACCGCCTTTAGTCGAACAAATCAACAGCAGGACTTATTCATTGTACGCCCAGTACTTATTCTATAAAAAGCACCATCCAAACATGGCCGTTGCCAGTCTCCTCTGGCCTCTGTGCCGGTGGCATGTAAAAAGCACCCACTACACTCACGGAGTGGTTGGCACTAGGAAGGGCATCTAGCTGTAGAAACATTGCCAGATCAGACTGGAGCCTGGTGCAGCCTCCTGGCTTCCCAGACCCCAGTCGGACCGTCCAACCCATGCCAGCATGGAAAGCAGACGTTAAACAATAATGATGATGATGATATGTCTGTGTGTGTGTGTGTGTGTGTGCACGTGTGTGTTACACACACACACACACACATACATGTATGTGTATAGAGTGCACCTCAACAGAAAGGAAGAGTGTTAGAGTAAATAACTGCATGTGCAGTGTTGAGGGGTTAAAGCGTGATAGGAGGGACAGGAACAGTTTTGTTCTTGTGAAGGTCTCCAAGGCAACCTAAACAAAAGGGGCCAAGAGAAATAACTCAAACATGTTAACAACATGAATTTGGATAACAAATAGGTGAATGTTTTTTTTTCTGTTTGTTTTGTTTTTTTCTTATTTGTTTCAACCATTGGACAGCAGCAATGCAGGAGTCGATTCATTCAACTACAATTGTTTAAGATGGGTGCTCCATTTTGGCCACAGTCTAATGACCGGAACAAGCAAGAGATAAAAGATGTGTAATAAATTTACTTACTCGTATAACACGGTGTCGACTTCTCTTTAATTATGTCCAAAAGACTCTTCAGACTGCTTTCTGTGAAGCATACGCTGCTGCCCATACTATCGCTATTCAAGCATTCTTTACTTACATCCATTTTTTCAACACTTTTCAAATTTAAGGAAAACTTTAAAGATTTCTTCAGAATGGCTCTGTTGAGTTCTTTCAAACATAGAACAATATTTTGGTTATCCACACCGGCTAAACTAATATAGGGTGGATCTTCATCAATAGAACAGTATTGATAGTGAGCATTTTGCTGCTCCGAGGAAGATTTTTGCTGGTCCATGTGTTGTAAGGATTTCAAGCTTTTGCAGATATTTCCAAAACCAGAGAATTTGTTAAAAGTTACTTCAAGAAGATCTTTGAAACTGAAAAGGAAAATGAAATTGTGTTAAAGGAAATAAAATATACATATTCTGAATACTACTTGCAACAGAATTTTAAACAAAAAGAAAACATAATTTACATTATTTACATTTGACAGATATTTGATGGATATTTGTCCTCATCTTGTTTGTTGTTAACCTTAATCAAACTGTGCTGTATTTGGGTCCTTTTTCGCATTATATAACAGAATATGGCACAGTCTGACAAAGGTAAGCAAACAGACACTTTGAAGTTACTTTCAACTCATTACCACATAAAAAGTTAATAAACAGGAACTCAACTAAAACCTATCGATTACTCTTTCATTGGGATGCTAAATTGTTTTCCTTTCAGGGTCAATAAATTAAGTACCAGTTGCATACTGAGGTCGATCTAATTAGCTGTCCCTCTCCTCAAAAATTTCGGGCTTTGTGTCTAGAGTAGAAAAGACTGTTTTTATGCAACTTGGCATAAGAATGAGCATTAATCTACATCATCATCGATTAACATCCATTTTCCATGATGGCATGGATTGGACAACATACATACATACACACCTACATTCAATGATGAGTGAAAAAGAGAACACCTATGCTGAACTATTGAGAACTCAGCAGTTACTCTATCCAGATTACAAGTTCAGGTTTTTACCTGTAATTATTGGGGCCCTGGGATATATAACACACTGCCTAAATACCAATCTTGAGAAATTAGGCTTCTCAAAACCTGAAAGGAGAAAGCTAATTTAAAGACTACAGATCCAGTCCGTCACTGGAACTGTAAAAATCTGTAAAACTTTCCAGAAGTTTATCATTTAAATATATATGAGCATGTCTAGATATGCAACTATATGCATGAGAATACATACATAAAGCAAAACATACAAATCTGCACATATACATACATACATACCTACATACATACATACATACGCACATACAAAAATAGCCTGTTGTTGATATTGAAATTCCAATGAAGGAGCCTTGGATCTTGGTTAGAAACCGGTTCTTTCTCTATTGGCAAAAAATATTGAAATGAAACTGAATAATCACACACACACACACTCACACACACACACACACACACACACACACACACACGTACATATGGAGACAGGGCAAACGAAACCGACAGGGATTCTCCAGATTCAGTGAAGATTTGAAAGACATTCTAACAATTTTCCATGTGAGGTTTTACGTTATGGGTGAACATTTCGGATCTTGTGAGTTTTCAGAAGTCCTCCATCACCCCTGGAAAAGATTTTAGCCATTAATTTCTTAATTTCTTCATAATTGTAATGTATGCTGATTGAAAGGTATTTATATAAAATTTCATCTAAAAAGAAAAAACATTTTCCTAAAAGTTATGAAGGAAAAGCTCGGATCTTGTGAATTTTCTGAAGTCACCGCCCCACCATTGCTTTCCGCGCTTTTTTGTTTTCATATTCGTTTCCAACACATTTTTTTTACACCTGTTGCATTATTTATTTATTTTATTTCGTTTCCGCGTACAATTGTAAACATTAATGAAATCTAGGCATTCATTCGGAGTATATCCGGAAATTATCTAGTGCGTCGAAATTCATCATTTTTACGGACATGTGTACTTCTAGCATCGTAGATCTCGAATCTGATTTCGAAATATATGATAAGAGAAGAGTTGGAAATATTATCCCATCCCTTTTCCTTAATTTATTAGTTCTGACGGTTTTTTTTTTCTATAATGTTTTCGGATTTACGTTACATATAAGACTTGTAATCCCAGATGTTTAGAAAATAAATCGGAAAAAAATAATAAAACAAGAAAATTGGTGAAAATGGGACAGCCTTCCTTCTTAAAATGTCTCTGCTCCAAGGGAAACACTTCCCTACATATTTGTAATGTGCAATGCTTAGAGCATAGTAATAAGAAAAAAATTAAACTATTTGGTACATCAGATAATTTCCGACTCTATTATAAAGGAATACCAAATCTTCTATCCCAGCTGAAGAGTTTTAAAACCCGGAAACCCCTGTTAAGAACAACGAACAAAATCTCCGATGCTATCTCGGTCATATGTGACAACGTGATAGAGTGACAGAATTAGTTGTAAGTCAGATGAAATACCAGACCGTTCTTAGAATTCCACGTCCGAACCTCGGCGATTCAGCTTCATTTTTCCAGAGTCAATTACATAGGTCACTGGTCAACAAAAAACAGTAACTTTATCGATTTAATTGGCCAACACTCTCCTTCACAAATTGTAATCGTTACATATTATTTTAGAGGAGCGAAAACAGAGAAAATAACGAGTTAGGTTCCTATGGGGAGCTTTGATGTGTAACACACACACACACACACACAGACACACACACACACACACAATTCAAGAAGGAAGTCGCTCGGGCAGTTAGAAATAACAGCCAAAACTATTCTCAGATTGCTCCACAGTATTCGAGGAAGGAAAGATCACATTGGGTAATAAATTCCTAAATACACTTAAAAACCGAAAAAGAAATGGTTTTGTTTGGTTTGTTGATGCTAATAATTATAGGTAAACAACAACAAAATTTTTTGTGGCAAAATCAGACAATTTGTTGCCAAATAAAACTGCGAAGTTAATGCCCTTACTGAAAATTTTAATAAACATCATAAATTATTTCCTTTATCAAGTATTAAAACCTAGAAATGAATGTTTCCGATAAATAAAGCAATTTAGAACTAGAAATTCCGGCGATCTTACGTTATTTAATCGAAATTCCCAACAAATGGTTTCAAAACAGTTTTAACAGACATTTTGAAAGAATTAGAAGAAAGTTCTCCGATAATTTTCTTTCATGTAAATAAATGTCTACGTTAATTTAAGAATTTGCTAGCAAAATATTATAAAATGACAATATTCTAAACGATGTACATGTTTATATGTTATATATGGAAATGAAAGCTCTTCTTATAAATTGAAAAAAGATATATGATACAAATTAGTACATATGCGTGCGGACCTAGCGTTTTATTTATTTTTACAATAAAATTCCGATATAACCGTAATTAACACCATCTGACAAGTATTTGGAGAAAATTTCACGAAAAAAAAAAAGAACATAACTGAAGATTATGACGAAAGAAAATCAGGAATAAAATAAATAAAAAAGAACAAATAAAATTAAAGTTTTTATAAAGTGTTTTGGCCGACAACCCTCACTCCGATTTATAATAATAATAATAATAATAATAATAATAATTGATAATAATTGACAAATAAGAACTCACACGGACCGTAAAAAGTAATTAAAATAAACAACAAAAACATTTTCAATAACTGTAGCATAATTACCAGGAAAAAAAACAAAAAACGCGTACCTATTTTTGCCCTTTCTTTTTCACGCTTAGGCTTTGCGCCTTAAACAAAACCAGACTCTGGAGGATTTCGCAGTGAACATCATGTATTCGTTCATTCTTGTGATTTTTCTCCGAGTCTTTTAAAAATGTCCAACTCATAAATGGACCAAAAATGAGGCAGAAATATTCTGCTTGTGGTAATTGAAGCAGGGTTAGTTACGACTGCTCTAGATTAGTTACGTCATGTAGCTATGTACATACAATTAAGATCGCGTAGTGTTTATATAACAATGAAAAGTACATAGAAGCTGACCTGTTTCGAAGCAGGAACAGGGTTCCGCTAACTGAAATAAGCACGCAATATACATACATGCACGCGCGCGCACGCGCACGCACACACACACACACACACACACACACACACACACACACACACACACACACACACACACACACACACACAC
>NC_068988.1:93770868-93773368 GCF_001194135.2 Octopus bimaculoides
ATCTAAAAACATTTTTTTCAAAATTTAATTTTGGGGGAAAATTAAATTCTGAAATGCAGATTTTTTTTTACAGATTCGGAAACTCCATAGCCGAAAATCTGTGTTTCTGTGAAAAAAAAAAAAAAAAGAAACGAAATGGGGGTCTGATGACGGTCCGCCATAGGGAATTCCAACTGCGTTTCGTGGTTTGCTACCTCAACAGCTCCTTTATAGGATCCAGTGCCTAAAGATATCGTCAGGAGGAACCACATCCGGTTTCGGCCCCTACACCTCTACCGTTTTCGATTGGATGGAGTGAGTGAGATAATCACGCACAGCACAAGCATTTGACCACAAATCATTTGTGCTGGTTTTTCAGCAATAAGTCGCAGAACCCTCATTTGTCATCTGCGACAGGAGATTCCTCCCAGTTACCTGAAAATTATGAAGCTAAATAACAGGGCTGATAAACGGAAAATTCTATTTTACAAAACTATTTTTGGGCTTAAATAACCGCCCACCTCCGTCCATGGGCGGTAATATGGAAGTAAAATATTTCACCTAGGAAAAACAAAGATATTCTCAAAAACCATATTTATTTTATACAATTCCATTGAACTTCTATAGATATATAGACACAAAGAAACTGAAACAGCGTTAAAAGAAGTAGCATATTAAAAAATATTCTGAAGTTAACAATGGATCAATTAGAAAATATTGAAAACTGTTGAAAACATGAATAGAAGCCTCATATGAACAAATAATGTCCTTGGGCATTTATGGTAGAATAATAACCACATAGTTTCATCACGAATTCCTTCATTTGTTGCTTGGCCATAATTCACATCAGAGCAAATTCCATTTGCTTGTATCTCATCTTCTTGTTCAATTTTGTCATTATGTGCATCTGGTGCATTTACCTCAAGGTCAGACAAAACATCCTGTAAGCGGGAGTTTCAGAGGTTGTGGAATAGTTGTACTGTTCTCTGCCCAAACACAGCTGCACGAGTTCATATGTGATTGATCTCCTGTTGGAGACTGTTAAGTAAACATTCTTTGGGACCTTGATTTTAGGCACGTTTTTCAATCCTTTAAGGATAATCATTGTTTCCAACACCTTTCCTGCAATATTAACACACAACACAGCAGTAAAACGAGCTTTGGTAGCACCACAGTGGCTAGCATCTACATTTTTATTGCCAACAAAGTCTATGGTTGTTGAACCCAATATGTCAACGTATACAGGTGTTTCATGCATATTATGAATCTGGTCAGTATCCTTATCTGCTGTTAATACTGGAATGCTATCCAGATAGTCCCTGGCGATTTGTGCCTTTTCTCCAAGTGTTTTATTGTCTGCCTGACCAACATGTGTAATCTTTCTCACAGTCAGTTTATTCCGTTTGAGGAAATTGAAAATCCATTTATCAGAACATCTAAAGCTGTTCACTTCAATTCTAAACCTTTTTACCAATTCAAAAGTATATTACCGTAAAACGGCAATAATTTAAAATTATATTGTTTGCACGCTGAACAACAATCCACTGTAAGAGTTCAATCTCTAGATCTCTATGTACTGGTGCTCTAACCTCCACCAATTAATCTGCGCTTCCTCTTGTCTGACATATGGATTAACTCAGTTTCTTTTGTGCACCATTCTCTCAATCGTTTTCTATCAATACCTAAGTCTCTTGACGCAGCAGATAAATTGCCAGAATGTTCTTTCACATGTTTAATAGCACTCAATTTTTCACAAATGGTATATGAATACGTTTCGATATATTTTCTTTCGACTCCATTATTGGGAATAAAAATCCTTTGAATTTATTTACAGACGTAGAGCAAATGAACGTCTAAACAGAATGCAAACAAGAACACTAACTGTGTTTCAATTTTTAACCACAAATAACCGCCCATCCAAATAAACGCCCATGGGCGATCTAATGGATGGGCGGATTTTCGGAAAACCCCGGTATTTGTAAATACTGCATATTTGAGTAATTCTAGTTTGGTTAGATCCAACATACCAACAGTCTAGTTCAAGTTCGCAAAACTTCAGACATTTTAATTCTGGTTTAATAATTCTTTGATTGTTCGTGATCTATACTAAAAGACACCAATGCTGTACACTTCTACTATAAAATAAAATTAAAATTAAAAAAATACAAAACGATTCTTTTCTGCTATCCAAAGGGTGTTATATCCGTTTTCCGTCTGAAAAATATGGAAACACCTCTAAACATTTGCAAAAGTTCTTGGCGGAATGTCGTTCCAGTGAGAATGAAAAGGAAGAAATGTGATACATTATTTGTGTATTGGACCATATTAACAACAGCCCAGCTAATACTATAATATGCCGAGTTGTCTTCCTCATCGAAACGAGACCAGATGAGAAACGAGGTGATAGGAGATGTTGTGAGACCAAATGCCACTAACACAGATAACAACATTGCTGAGAGACCGACCACTTTCGACATTTGATTACTTTGTCGTTCTGCTGAACCTGTCTTCACTTCGGTTC
>NC_068988.1:93778264-93778805 GCF_001194135.2 Octopus bimaculoides
TCTCTCTCTCTCTCTCTCTCTCTCTCTCTCTCTCTCTCTCTCTCTCTCTCTCTCTCTCTCTCTCTCTCTCTCAGGTTTCTCTACTCTTCTACATGTCTGCCACTCACCTTTCTCACTCTCTCTATATTCTCTCTCTCTCTCTCTCTCTCTCAGGTTTCTGTAGTTTTCTAAATGCCTGCCACTTACCCTTCTCACTCTCTCTATATTCTCTCTCTTTCTCTCTATTTCTTCTACTCTCACTTCTCTCTTTTTCTCAATCTCTTACTCCTACTTTGTTTTTCTCATTCATTTATTTCTTCGTCTTTTTCTTTTCTATGAACTTCCCTTTCTACTCCCATTACATGTCTCTTTATTCCTCTTAATCTTTCGCTCTCCTCTGCCCACTCTCCCTATTCTCTCTTTCTCCCTCTTTCTTTCATTCAACCCCTATTCTTGCTCCCCCCTCTCTCCATTTCTTTTTCTCTCAAAATCCCTTTTCTTTCCTGAACATCTATTTTCCTATTTTCACCCCAATCTCTCTTCCACCTCTAGCCCCCCCCCC
>NC_068988.1:93779906-93782406 GCF_001194135.2 Octopus bimaculoides
GTGATGGGAAGATACCAAATAGTCTTACTTTCTGTTCCTTGGTAAGAGGCAGGTGCCTCGTCTGGGACGCCACAGTCTGTGACTCTTTTACTCCCTCCCACATTCTGGATGCTGCAGTAAATGGGAGGGTCACTGCTTCCGTAGCCGAACGGAACAAAATCCTTAAGTATCGGGACCTGTCAGTGAATTATTTCTTCCAGTGCGTTGGGTTTGAGACGTTTGGCGAGGCTCGGCTGCTAACGGTGAAGTTCTTGTCATCGTTGGCAGCTCGCCTTTTCGAGGTGTCAGGTGATGCCTGTGAGGGTGCTTGACCTCGCCATCACTTGCGGTAATGCCGCGAGCATGTTGACTCACTTCAGTAGGTTCCGTTGAACCTTATGGCGTGCGACCAGTTGAGGCACTTAGTGTTGAATTGATGTTTTTACCTTTTTCTTTTATATTTCTCTTTCTTTTTTCTTTCATTTTCTTTCATTTTCTTTCATTTTCTTTCTTTGTTCCTCTTTTTCCATTTATTTTTCTCTTCCGGTTTTGGATTAGTATTTTCAATGTGGTTTTGTATTATATATCTATCGTATACATAGGTTTTATATTCCCATAAAAGTCTTTTACACACAATTAATGTTCTTCTCCTGAAACTTGTATTTGTGCCGATAATCATTAGTACAATTGGCTATGTTGATGAATGTTTTGGAAAGTTAAGTTTTTTCAAGCAAAAGAAAAAAGTGACCCGTTAACGCTTACTTTTCTCATTCAGTCTTAGAACATTGGACAAAGTGCTTAACGACACTTCTTTCGGCACTTCACACCCTGAATTCAACCCTCACCAGTCACTTCGAATATTATATTAACAAGTTTTAGAGTAATTTCTTTTGTACTGTAAACCGTTTACCATTTCTGTGGTGCTCCTACTTCTCTTGACACCCTAATCCAGTGCTTATCTTGCTCAATTTTTAATCCAGCTCTGGATGCACGATGACATTGGGTACAAACGAAAGTGGACGCGTTAGGCGCGCGACAAATTACCGTCTAAAGTTGTATCTCTGGATAATTTCCACAATTTAAACTCTCGCAGCTACGTGACCCACTTGTGGAATCTGCAACTACATGGCAACTGCGTAGTTAAAAGAGAATATACAATATGAGATGAAAACAGGAAGCAAGTTGATGGTAATTCATTCATTTCGTAAATTAACAAAATACCAACAGTTTGACTTCCGTTATTCATTCATACTACACAGGCATGTAGAAATAAAAAAAAATTACATACCACCTTCATGCGTCATGCTGTCTTTCATACTAGTTGTGGCCTTTATGTTACGGAACAAACTCTTCCGGGAAATGTAACAAGAGTTTAACGAAAATGCTGCCAAGAGCCACAAAATGTTCTACGTCATATATTTTAATAATTACTGGTATTTTTATATATGTAAATCATAATATGTTATACATGTATGTATATTGTTATAATTGTTTTTTTTTAATTTAAAATAAATAAATAGATATGATATAATGTTTAAAAGTTGATGAATACCACCTCTTGATCCCCTCCATTTTCTTATTGCCGGCACACACTCTAGCAATGCTAGTGTATATGCATGTATGTACGTATGTATGTATGTATGTATGTATGTATGTATGTGTGTGTGTGTGTGTGTGTGTGTGTGTGTGTGTGTGTGTGTGTGTGTGTGTGTGTGTGTGTGTGTGTGTGTGTGTGTGTGTGTGTGTGTGTGTGTGTATTCTTTTCCGAATTTGTGTGAATGTGTATAGAATAATATATCAGTTGAATAAAGTTAAAACATGGTCTGGTTTTCATGTTTTTTTTTATTATGGCATTTTAATATTTAAAAAAGTATTTTGTAATGTTCATTAAGTTGAATTAGCGCTTTCATACGTTCGTAGTAATCATCAGATTTCAAAATGTATTTAACTGACAGTTGAGTTCTTGACAACTATAGTACCTCTTAGAACGCTCCAGCAAGCTGAATTTTGGGAACATGGTTTTGACCAATCCGCATGCAGCTTAAACGTCACGGTTTGCCGGGCGTGCCGATATTCTATAATTTCTTCATATTCACATGTTAAAGATATTTTTAAATTCACATTATTAACTGGTTGTTATACTATTGTTATTTTCGTTCAGAACAGGTTTGAACATTTTAATAAATCGTTTTTCTTTTATCTTTCTTCCAACCTCATTTGTGTCATGTAGTTTGTGGAAAGGAAAATTAGAAACATTTTCTGACCACGTTTCTATATGTTTGCTCAATGGAATTTGGCGAACATTGGTATTCCGGATTTGTTGTCTGTGAATTCGTAATGCATTCCCTGTTTCGCCTATAAATAGTTCCTCACAATTCGGGTATTTAATGCAGTAGATCAAATTTCTGCCTTTGCAGTTCATATCTACATTTGCAAAAATCCGTCCATTTTTTTGTTCTAATGGATCTACCAGTATGCATTTATTGACACGCTCCACATCTGTTACCATTACACTTGGATA
>NC_068988.1:93784933-93789568 GCF_001194135.2 Octopus bimaculoides
GGTGGTGATGACGACGATGATGATGATGATGATGAAGATGATTATGACGATGTTGATGATGATGATGATGATGAAGAGGAGGAGGAGGAAAAGGAGGAGAAGGAAAAAGGCGAGGGTTATAATAATATTTGTAATGATAAATATTCCCTCTTCTTACTCCTCCTCCTCCTCCTCCTCCTCCTCCTCCTCCTCTTATCATTATTTACCACTGTTACCAATGCATTTATTATTCTGGTTCCTTACGATAGAATTTTTTTCTTTTTTTATATATATTCTCTCTCGTTATTCGATATTGTGTCAATCTCTTTCTATTCCCTCCATTGTAAAGAAATCACGCTATCTTATTCATATTACTAAACAGTGAATTGCTTGTGGATCATCTTGGTCATTGTTCTCGTCTAATTTCATTTCTGTACCCGATCAACTCAATCCTGCTTAATGCGTTTTTCTGTATATCTTAAGATGAACACCTCTGTGTTTTTAAATTTTTTATTTAGCACATTTCCTCCAATTCTTAGTTATCTTTAAAACTCAATTTAGTCACCTTTTATATGGAGGATATCTAGGCAAACAGACCCCTCTGGAGACACACCATCAAAACGGGTTCAGCGGACTTCGAGAAAACCCGAGTCGCAAGAGCTGAACTCAAGAGACGGGAGAGAAAGCAGCGCCTTCACCTTCCCAAACCAGCCCCTTCTATCCCTTGTTCACAATGTCCCCGTATGTTTCATGCAACCCTTGGATTGCGGAGCCATCTGCGGTTCAAACGCCACCACGGGCCATATTTACACCACCACCAATGGCCATATTGACCCCACCACCAAGGGCTATATTGATCCCACCACCAGGGGCCATATGGACACCGACACGAAGGGCCATTTTGACCCCGCCACGAAGGGCCATATTGACACCGCCTCCAAGGGCCATATTGTCCCCGGTTGAAGACCACTGTCTTAGGCTTGTATCTCTATTTACCTCTTGCAGTCTTGCAGTTTTAGTTAAACCCTTCTCTTCCCCTTGTTAACATATTTCCTTACAATACTCAGTTTATTTTCACTATGTAATGGACTCATTCCCTGCCCTTATCTTAACCAATCCCTCCAATCACTTTATTTTCTTCTTTAACCAACCCCTTGACTGTCTTTGCTTATCTTTTCTGTTTTCGAGACGTCCTACCATTCACTCTTTGCCTTTTGTTAATCTTTTGCCAGCCGCTCTCTGTTAATATCTGCTCAGCTCTTACTTATAATACACGCTGGCCTCATTGTATGGTTTTGACTTAAGTTCTTTGTATATGTAGAGCACAGTGCAACACAATGGATACACCCATCCATATTGTAATGATATGACAACTCGGACGCAGTATCAAAATGTGACAAAGAACCTTCTGAATGAAAATAATAATAATAATAATAATAATAATAATAATAATAATAATAATAATAATAATAATAAAGCAGTTTCAGTTTTAATTCTTACTTCCTCTGACTAACCTTTTTACTATTCATTTAACTGTTTTACTATTCATTTAACTGTTTTAGAACTGGGTTAAATAATATAGACTCGATGAGGTTTAACTAGATTAGAATGGAACTAACTTCTATTAAGGTGTAGAATTAATCTAGAACTTAGCCGAGTCTGAACTCAGCCGAGTCTGAACTCAGCCGAGTCTGAACTCAGCCTATTGTTATTTGTAGGATAAAATCTTTTGCCTTTTATCTTTTTCTTGTTTTAGTTATCGGACTGCGGCCATGCTGGAGCACTGCCACGAGAGGTTTTAGTCGAACAAATCGGATCCGGTAGTTATTTTACAAAGTCTGGTGCTAATTCTCTTTTAACGAACCGCTGAGATACAGGGACGTAAACAGACAACCACCGGTTGTCAAGCATTAGTGGAGGAAAAACATAAACACACACATACATACATATACACATATGTATGCATGTATGTATGTGAGTGAGTGAGTGTGTGCCTTTGTGTCTGCGTCTGTTCCCCACTACTGCTTGACAACCGATGTTAGTGTGTTTACGTCCCTGTAACTTAGCGTTTCGACAAAGAATAAGTACCAGACGTAAGATAGAAATAAGTACTAGGGGTCAATTCATTCGATCAAAAATTCGTCAAGGTAGTACTCCAGCATGGCCGCAGTCGATTGAAACAAGTCAATAAGATTTATTTCTTTACTGCCTACAGGGGGCTAAACATAGAAGGGACAAACAAGGACAGACAAAGGGATTAAGTCGATTATATCGACCCCAGTGTGTAACTGGTACTTAATTTATCGACTCCGTAAGAATGAAAGGCAAAGTCGACCTCGGCGGAATTTGAACTCAGAACGTAACGGCAGACGAAATACCACTAAGCATTTCGCCCGGCGTGCTAACGTTTCTTATTTCTTTATTGCCCACAAGGGGCTAAACATAGAGGGGATAAACAAGGACAGACAAAGGGATTAAGTCGATTAGATCAACCCCAGGTCGTAACTGGTATTTAATTTATCTACCGCGAAAGGATGAAAGGCAAAGTCGACCTCGGCGGAATTTGAACTCAGAACGTAAAGACAGACAAAATGCCGCTAAGAATTTACTCAGCGTGTTAATGATACTGCCAAGCTCACTGCCTTATATTCTTTTATGGGTCGATAAAATAAGTACCAGTTGTGCAATGGGGTCGATTTAATCGAATTAGTCCCTTCCTTGAAATTTCTTGCCTTGTACCAAAATATGAAACCATTGTTAGCTGAATATAAGACTGCGACCTGGCAGAATCGTTAGCACGCCGGACTATATACTCAGCGGCATTTCGTCCATCATTACGTTCTGAGTTCAAATTTCGCCATGGTTGACTTTGTTACTAATTCTTTCAGAGTCGATAAAACAGGCACCAACTGAGATCGATGTAATCGACTATCCTCCAACATCATTCCCGAACTTGCTGGCCATGTGCGAAAATTTGAAAGCAATATTAGCAGAATGTTCTCTGAAATGCTTTGCAATATTTGGTTTAATTCTATGATATTCTGAGATTGAATAGAATCGAAGGTCGACGGAATAAGGCCATACTCTCTCCTTTACAAAATTGTTCTTATCAGTAAACTGTCTGATTGTCTAATCTCATACAGGCAGAGAAGCAACCAAACGATATGAATATTTGCATTAATGATTATCTATGAATTCCTCTGGCTAATGTTTATCTCTGCTGTTACTTAAAATGGAGATGGTTGCTTGATTTTTTCTACCGTCTTGCAGTTTTGTTCTCACCGGATGCTGAAACTCATTTTGCTTGACCGACGTTTGAAACATTAATTGAGAAAGAACTTATATACCAAGCGATTATTCCAATATTATCATGTACCATGGTTGCTGTACATGCTCGAAATAACAACTAGATCTCGTTCATATCATACCGGACTGTCTTAAAAGGAAAAAGACGCCGGATAACGTGGTCAAGGATGTACCTAACTTAGAGGAGAGAGAGAGAGAGAGAGAGAATGACGTATTAGTCATGCTCATAATACCTTTTATCATAACTCTTTTCAATCATGCCCCACTTACAGCTAAACAACCACAACTAATGTTTTCTGCTAATGTTCCAAGTAGCTTTTTTTGCGGGGGTACCTTTTGGTTATCTCACCCGCATTAAAAAATTGCCATAAAAAAATTGGGTTATCTTCCTGCTAAAAATTCGAGTTAATGTGGAAAAAAATGATGACGACTCGGAACATTCACGATGTGAATTTTCCGAGTCCTCTCCCCCACCCCCACGTTCGCCAGCGCGCATTCTTTTTTCATTTTCATTTACTACATGTTATTTTACACCTATTACACTATTTTTTTTTTGTTTTTCCTCGGGGTCAAGCACTGGAGTTTAAAAGTCAAGGTCAAAGGATGTGAATTTTTCCGAGACTTTTCCCTCACCCCACCGTTCGCGAGCGCGCATTTTTTTCCATATTCGTTTAGAGTAAAATGTTTTACACCTATTACACTATTTTTTTCTGTTTTTTTTTTATTGCTTGGGTCAAGCCCTTTAGTTTGACCTTAACGACAAAATGTACGTGAGCGGGATTCGAACTTACAAATTAAAGAAACGTAACTATAGACCGCAAAGCAATTAGTTCGTAGCTCTAACGATTCTGTCTCCAATTCACCTAGTCATTTGGATATGAAGATATCAATTAAGGTAGACTATCGATTCAAACCGTACTTTATTGGTTTAATGCATGCATGCTAGAGCTAATATTAACGAAATGATAATGTAAACGTATATGACTAATGCAGTTTAAACAAACGCGGGTAAATGGAATGATTGTAAAGAAAGCACTCGAAGAACAACTACGTTCGTTGTAATGAATATTCAAGTGTTAACCTTATCAGATAAATCTGTTGGCTGAGCTGCACTGACAAGGCAGATCTGTCTTTCCCCCACCCTCCCCGTTTTTATGCAAAGCTAATTATTGTTCTAAAACCAAATTTCTCCAGTAAATAACATTATCTTCTAAAGCAAGTGTGAATTGGCTTCTGGGTTGTTCTAGCTCGACTTCATGTCTCGCTCGATCACACACTCTCTTTCGCTCTCTCTCACTCTCTTTCTCTCTCTCTCTCTCTCTCTCTCTCTCTCTCTCTCTCTCTCTCTCT
>NC_068988.1:93789836-93794167 GCF_001194135.2 Octopus bimaculoides
TGTGTGTGTGGAGATTGATGGTTAGAGGAATAAATGATTCTAGAGAATCCGCAGACTCTCAGTGAAGCGGGAAAGAAGCCAAATGACGCGTTGATATTGCTTTATATATTACAGTATCATACACACACACACACACACATATATATATATATATATATATATATATTGTCACGAGGTGCTGTTTCTTCTCTGGTGGTATTGTAAGGTTTCTAGCTGCATGTAAATCGTGAACAACAATCGCAAACAATTAACAGAAGCTTTATTTATTGCACAGAGTATTTTCCATGTTGGTCTGTGAATGAAGGACACAGGTAACAATTCATGCAAGTTGGAAGAGACAAACTCTGTAGCTTATGACAAAATTTCTGGTATAGCTTTGTGACTATGCTGTCACGACTGGAGAAATACCATGCTAAATTCATGACGGTCAATCTGTAGCTCCTATCTGCTCAACTGGAGAATAGAAATATGAGCATGGAGTCGTCGAAACAGCTGTTTAGCATTCTGAAAAAAATCGTGTTGGTGAATGCAAATGAGAATGTAGTTGTTACCGCGATGGTCTCTACGCCGTGTGTCAAGAGGTAAGATGTGTAAACGAATCGGTTGGTTTCAACATGGTGTGCAAATATCCCTAGTAAGGATGGAGGCACATTTCGCTAAGCTCATTCTGACACAGTACAATCTGTGACAGCTGTCTGCTTGGACAGTCTGGCTAGAGAAGAGGTGCTTCTCACATCTCCCTCACCTGCCTTTAACACTGTGCAAAGGGCTGCCGCAAAAAGTGACTTTATATAGAGTACAAAAAGAAAGCTCATGAAGGTCAAATCACGTGATGGCTCAATGCTGATTGGTCAGTTATTCGGCCAATCACGTGAAACGACTATAACTAAGCCATGACAATTACTCAGCAATTCAATGACAGACGAAGGGAATCGCATATATTTTTCTACGTAGTCTAAAGACAAGATGAGAGTATGGCGACAGCGCCATTAGAGAGTTTCCTATTGGCTTGAATAATAGAAATTATCTTTGGGATATCTACAAAGAAATCTATACCTCTTGAAGAGTTAGTAGCTCTGGGTATGCCACTTGGAATACATTTGCCACCTGTCTACATGGGTAGTATAGAAAACAACTTCATCCCTAAACATAACCTCATCGTATAAATATATATATATGTACAAGTTGTTGTATCTCGGGAGGATCATTGCGCCAATAATAAACACACGCACAGGTTCAATCTCATTTCTTTATTATTCTTTAAATGGTTTGCTATTTAAGCAACTAATCAATCGATTGTTTGTTAATCAATCAAAAAGTTATGCTTGTTCAAAGTCTTTTCGTTGCTAATCACCTCTTCAATGTCATGCCTGTCCACTCTCCTCCAAATCAACTTCGGGCATGTCTGTTTTTAGTTTTGAAACTACATACATACATACATACATACATACATACAATAAACGTGTATGTACCTATATATAAAGACAATCATATTAACATTGATCATGGTGTAAAGTTTCGTGTGAAGGTAATACCGACATTCATCAGACGGGTAGGATATGTAGGGTATGCAAAAGACGCCATTCTGATGAGCCTGGGATATTATTACCTTCACACTGAAGTCTGAGTTATGACCATCATTAAACTATATTATAGTCATTCACTGTATCCATGGGTGCGCTCTTTGTTTCTTCACTAGGAGCCACAACAGATTGCATATATACATTGTTACGATCAGACAAATTCTAATGTAAAAAAAAAGGGTAAACTTCTGATCGCAACAACAGAAATTGTTCAAACAGGGAAATTAATGTTCAAATATTGAGATTACGTCCAGTCCTCAATTGTTCAAAGGTAGGTAGTGAACGGTCCGACCCGTATGCAGCTCCGCCTCTCGTTTTGGTACTATCTGCGCCAAGCTCTAGCTGTCTTCTCAACTACCCTTTTTAACAGGAAGTAAACGAAATTACCTGATCACTTCCTGTATATATATTTGTTATCCATACCAACGTTATTTCACTTCTGCCAAACGTTTATCTCGCCACCTTCGGAAAATATTGTAAGTTCTCTTGCTTCATTATATCATAGGTATACATAACAACATATATATACTTCTAATATAAGGATAAAATTTTATTAAAAGTTTTATCAGTGGCCAGCATATGAAAAATGCCTTTTAAGGTGAAAATTATAGATACAATTATAAATGAGGGCAGAAAGAAAAAAAATTTCTTTGCCAATATACAACTAAAACAGATGCTAAATCGTCTAACCACATAAAATATTTTCACTTATATTATTACAGCATATCGGCAAGGAAATTTTTTTTTTGTCCTTATTTATAATTAGATGTGTGTGTGTGTGTGTGTGTGTTTGTGTTTGCGTGTATGTGTTTGTGTCTGTGTGTAAGTTATAGTAATACTAAAGTGACATTTAGCACTTAGTACTAAACAATGTAGACTGTTTGTCAAACTCGTCGCACTCCACTTGGAATCTCTCTTCTTGAGAAACTGTGAACCAATTCTTCCAGTCTCCAACGATACCTGTGAAATAGAGGACATTTTGGACGTGAGAATTTCCTGTTTCATAATTCCTGTTTATAATTAGTAGTTTGCTGTATACCTCGTATATTGGTTTCAATTTTTGGTACAAGGCCAGCAATTTTGGGAGGAAGTAGAGAGATCGATTACAATCGACCATCCTAGTACTTAATTGGAGCTTCGATCCCAAAACGATGAAAGGCAAAGTCGACCTCGGCGGATTTTGAACTTAGAATGTAAAGACGGACGAAATGCGGCTCAGCATTTAGTCCGGAATGCTAACGATTCTGCTAGCTGACCGCTTTGTATGGCTTATATAATAGGAGAACAATTTCCAGAATATTCCGTATTGGAATGTAGAAATGTAGTCAATATCAAGAATTTCCAGGGATAAGCACACACACACACACACCCACCCACACACACACACAGAGTCTAATCTGAAAGAACTGTGACCGAAAGGAAATTATTGGGAAAAGGGGTTATCAATGAAAGACACTATACCTTTACGGTAAATTGATTCATTGGGGGATTTCAATTTGGGACCAGGTTTAGCTTCCTTCATTTTGTCGAAACTGCATTGGTCAGCAATAGCTTCAAAGAGTTGGTCATTTCTGGGAAGCCCTAAAAATTCAGCTAATTTAGCCACACTGCCCACTGGATCCTAAAATAAATATAAACGGTTCGAAATTCTCCTTCAAATTATATTAAGCCATTTAAAATAAAGAACGTTAGAAAATGTTCTAGATCGGTAATAGAATGGTAATCAATAGGATGCTTTTGGTCAGCATGTTCCTATGGGGCTGACGAGTGGGGGGAAGGAAGTAGAGGCTCAGGAAGGGCAGGAACGAGTAGAAATGAGTGAGCGGAAGGACAGCTAGCATGAGCTTCTTTTGCTTTGAGGCTGTCGCTCAGAAGGGGCGTGGTGGCCGAGTGAGTTCAGGGAATTCGACGTTTGGTTCCGGGCAGAGGTTAGGCGGGTAGGGTTTCCTCACCGCACCTAGAAATAACGACCTATCTAGGACAAACGACTTGGAGGAGGTATCTGTTGTTCCCTGTTCCGCCACCTCAGATGAGGACCAAACATTCATGGGATGACCAGCCCCGTGCCATTTGTTACCAGGAGTGCAAATAGGTCCATATTCCATGTTTATAAATATATTGGTTTGGCGAGTACTTCGTTCAAGAAACGTTTTCTTAACCGCCAGTGATCCTTCAGAGTTCCAGAAAGACGATTTTATCACGTCCCTAGCACACCATGTGTGGCACCTCAAAGATCAAGGGACACCGTGTGATGTCAGGTGGAAATTAATTGATTATCAGGGCCTGTATATTAATGGAAGTGACTGTTACGAGAGCTGCATCACGGAGAGAACCAAGATTCTTAAGGACTATAAAAATCCTGGCGCATTAAACAGTCGTAAAGAAGAGTTTTCTAAATGCATCCACTTCAAGCGGTACTTACTAGAAAATTTTATCTCCCCGTTTGCTCGTTAGGCCTATCCGAGTCTATAAAAGTTCCCCCCCTCTGATTAAGGGGAAATAACCCGTATTCATTGACGCTTTTTCATATTCCTCGAGTTCTGAGCGTTTGCTCATGTCTGCGACGTAGGTATTTAAAATCATTATGTTCATATAGAGTCTGACGAGCTGTCCTCAAGGATTGACTTTGTGAGTGCGAAAACTTGGGTAACACTATATAAAATTTTGAGTGTGCTTCTTTCTGATATATGTTTTTTTTTATTAACTCTATCTATCTATCTATCTATCTATCTATCTATCTATATATAT
>NC_068988.1:93794658-93798090 GCF_001194135.2 Octopus bimaculoides
AGCATATATTGAAATCAGTTGCCATAACTTACTGAAATAATACAATATTTATTCACAGAATTTAAGCTGACGATATTTTGAAATAACTAATTCCACCAAAAGAAAAAGGTTGTTTACGGTTTTAGTACACACACACACACACACACACACACACACACACACACACACACACACAAACACACACACACACACACACACACATGCATGCAGTACTATAAATTTTGTCTTATAACAGCCAATACATGTTACCGAATGGTTACATGCTGTTGGACCATTCCTGTTGTGGTGAGATGAATTCATAACCATCAGCATTGCATCTCTCTATACGGCAGCCGTTTTCTGACTTATGAAAAGTTATTGGACAACTCTCTCTTTCTCTCCCCTCCTCTGTGTACATGCATACATGTCATGTTTCTGTGGAAGACATCATGCATGTGATTAGCAGTTGTCCTAAAATCTCATCACAGTACTACTTCCCTATGCAGTACGATGTTGTTGCCAAAACAATTTACAATATCATCCATGAAAAAGATTGTCATGAAATAAACTTAGAAAACCCCTCTGTTATGGAATACATTCATAAACTCCAACTCAAGGAATTCTGGTGGAATATTCCCATCAAAACTTCTGTCAAATGTGAACATAACAGGCCAGATATCGTTGTTTGGGACAGAGGGGCAAAGGGATGTGCCATCATAGAAGTCAGCTGCCCTACAGATATAAATGTCTCTTTGAAAATCAGTGAAAAAGAGGAGATCTATGGGCAACTGCTTCGAAACCTCCAGCTTCTATATCAATTCGTATTCATACCAATAATAATTGGAACACTAGGTTTTGCTAGTAAATGCTTAAAGGAGACTCTGGATAAACTGGGATTTTCAGAAAGAGAAATCGACCAGCTGATTCGTACATTACAAGTGCAATCTCTGAGTGGAACAGTAAAAATATGCAAGACTTTTCTCAAGTTCCAAATGTGAATTTATCTGTGTTAACTATATCCCAAAGATGGATCCTTGTATATTTGTTTGAAACCGGCTCCCTCCTCGGTGGAAGATTTATAATAATTAAAAATAGAAGAGACGTACATACATATACGGTGATTTTTATGAGTTAAGGTGTTCTAGAGCCTAAATATTTTGGAAGTTTTTCAAAAGAGTTCTGTTGGCCACAAAAAATTGCTTTTGATCCAGAGTGAAGAGATGTTATAAATTCTATTAAAAATGGAGGTGACAATCAACTACTGCTTGACTCCTAAACTTGAGCAGTTCCTTTCAATGCCATTCAGATGTACTATGGTAGCTGGGTGTTTGACTTGTTTAGAAAAATAGGATCCTCAAACAATGTTTCCAGAGTCCTTTCTTGCTCAAACATTGTCCCTCTGGATTTCCATTCCAGCTCATATCTTGTCCGCAAGTGTTGAATTGCAATGGTTCGTAAAGGAACAGAACGATATCAATCTCATCGATCTCAAAGGGCCACCGGCGGCTAAAAGCATTACCCCTTCTTTCTGACCCTGCAAATAAATGCAGAGGAACTTAGTGGCGAAATAAATGGGAGAGTCTCTAATCCTCTGATAGAGATGAGTCAGTGACTTTACATTTTTATTACGGCTGCTGCGTTTAGGTGAAAAGGCAGGCAGATAACCGTGAAGCAGATCTGGAGAAGAAAGGGCACATCACTGATGAGATCAACAAATGCCGATGTATTAGGACTTTAACAGACTTAAGTGATTGATTGAGTGATAGAGCAAATAATCAACCAATCAATCAGTTAACTGGTTAAATGTTAACGGACTGACCAATAATAATGACAGAAGTGAAATGAGCCGCGTGTGTGTGTGGAGGAGTGTTCTTGTCTGTGTTTGTCCGTCATCACGGTTTGATAATCAGTGTTGGTGTGTTTACATCCCCGTAACTTAGCGGTTCGGCAAAAAGACAGTGCTACAGCATGGCCGCAGTCAAATGAGCGAAACAAGTAAGAAACAAGCTAAAAGACAATCAATGTCAGTGAAAGTGTTCTTACCTTTGCCATCAAAGAACAATTCGAAGAATCCTTTCCAATCTCCATCGTATTGGAATGCCTTTAACTGGAATATATGATGGTACGCATAGACAGCAGTATCCCGAGGGTTGCGTGTTAGGAAAATCATTTTAGGCTTTTTAGTAAATATCTCTTTTGGTAAATGGTGTAAGTAAAGGTGGGTATTAAACGCTCTGGGTGATGAAAGCTGGCTTAAGCTGGTTTCGTCTGTTTTTTCCATCATGGTAGCAGTCTTGCTTCCTGGATAGTATTCAGCAGAACCATTGAGTAACATTACACAGATTTCCCATATCCAGTGGGTTCCTATATCGAAAATATTGGAATCTCAGGAGTGGAATTTAAAATAAAAAAGAATCAAAATATAGGCGCTGGAGTGGCTGGTCTACCCTGGTGGTCGGATGCCGGTCCTTCAGAGCAGCCATTACAAATCGTAATGAGCAACGCCGAATAAGAAAACTAGTAATATATTAATTAGCAGCTACTACGGCCTTCATGTTTGTCTGTCCTTGTTCGTCCACTCTTTGTAATGCCTTCAAGGCAAATCGTTAATGAAATAAAGTAGCTTGCTTACGAACCACATGGTTCCGAGTTCAGTCCCACTGCGTGGCATCTTGGGCAAGTGTCTTCTACTATAGCCTTAGGCCGACCAAAGCCTTGTGAATAGATTTGGTAGACGGAAACTGAAAGAAGCCCGTCCTATATATGTATATGTATATATTTATGTGTGTATATGTTTGTTTGTCTGTGCTTGTTGCTCCAACATCGCTTGACAACCGATTGTGGTGTGTTTAGTGGCTGCAAAGCGAGCTTTAAATACATGAATACTAAAAATAAACAAACAAACAAACAAAGGCACAGCCGTGGCTTTGCGGTAAGAAGTTTGTTTCTCAACCACATTGTTTCTGCTTCAGTCCCACGGCGTGGTATCTTGGGCAAGTATCTTCTGTAATAGCCTCATTCTTTTATTTGTTTGAGTCATCTGACTGCGGCCATGCTGGAGTACTGCCTTTAGTTGAACAAATCGACCCTAGGACTTATTCTTTGTAAGCCTAGTACTTATCCTATCGGTTTCTTTTGCCGAATCGCTAGGTTACGGGGACGTCAAGGCACCAACATCGGTTGTAAAGCGATGGTGTGTGTGTGTGTGTGTGGGGATAAACACAGACACACAAACATATACATACACGCACACACATATATACGACGGGTTTCTTTCAGTTTCCGCCTACCAAATCCGCTCACGAGGCTTTGGTCGGCCCGAGGCTATAGTAGAAGACACTCACCCAAGGTGCTACGCAGTGGGACTGAATCCGGAACCATTTAGTTGGTGAGCAAGCCTTTTACCCCGCAACTACTCCCGTACCTATATATATACATATATATATATATATA
>NC_068988.1:93798370-93800494 GCF_001194135.2 Octopus bimaculoides
TGTGTGTGTTTGTCTCCCACTACTGCTTGACAACCGGTGTTGTGTTTATGCCCCCGTAATATAGCGGTTCAGCAAACGAAGCGGTTGATTCATTCGACTAAAAATTCTTCAGATGTTGCCCCAACATGGCCGCTATATTACGGGGGCATAAACACAACACCGGTTGTCAAGCAGTAGTGGGAGACAAATGACTGAATAAATAAAACGAAAGCGTTGCTATGGAGTCCCCTCCTCTGCAGCAACTGAATACGTTACCAGTTTTCATGTAGCCGAGAAGTAAGACATTATCTTCTCTTATTGGTACGTTGGGAATTTTTTCAAGAATTCCTTGAACGTTTGGGAATGGTGGCACCAAGAATCCATTGTAGTCATAAACACGGAGTTGATATCCTGCAGGGTCTTTGTGGAATACTTCAGGCATTTTGTAACTTTATGGTATTCTCTGCAAAAGTAAATGATTTAATGTGGTTAAGCAGTTAGTTTTGTCACCACATGGTTTCGGGTTTAGTCCCAATGCGCGGTACTTTGCTAGTGTCTTCAAGTATATTAATGGTTTGTAGGTACCTGGTACCTGAATCACACAGCCACTCCGACGCCTACATGCACACACACAAAAAAAAATTAGTTAAAATATCTTCTTAGTATATAATGCTAACAAGTTTTACATCATCTGGAAAGTCATTAGTTGAACTATTAGTCCTCTTGCATTCTGTGGGGTATCGCAGCATTTGAGTGACACTAGACCCCCAACAAATGCCCATAAATTAAATGCATCTATCTGGGCCACGTTCGTAGCCTGTTGACCTGTGCCTGATGGCTATGACCGTGGCTTGTCGACCTGTGCTTGACGGCCATGATCGTGGCCCGTCGTGCTTTTATTTGTTAAATGTTTTTATAAGTCAATACCGCATTCTACTGCGTTGACAGAGCACTTTACATTATTTTGTTAAGGTTGTTTCTTCAAATATTCCATAGAAATTATAGTTAAAATTTCTATAGAATATCTGTAGAAATAATCTGAACTTCAACTATAGTTCCAGGATCAACCAATGCTTTATGAGTGAATTTGGCAGGTGGAAACAGTGTGGAAGCCCGAAACTTCGAAGTCACTGTCAATGATATTCTTGCTTAAGAATAATAAGTTTATACTCTAGAAAAATATTGAGTAACCCTTCAGGTTAATGTAAAATTGTTTATAATATAACTAAACAGAAAAATAAGCAATATATATATATATATATATACATATATATATACAACAAGCTTCTTTCAGTTTCCATCTACCGAATCCACTCACAACGCTGTGGTCAGTCCGAGGCTAGAGTAGAAGACACTTGCCCAAGGTGTCACGCTGTGGAACTGAACCCGGAACCATGTGGTTGGGAAGCAAGCTTCTTACCACACAACCACTCCAGTCATTTATACGAAATGAAGTACACATAATAATGTAAAAATATACGAAATGAGGTAAATATAACAATGCAATATTGGAAGATATAAAGGATTGACTTACAAAACATAACGTCAACAATTAAATCGAATGTAAGAAGATCTTTGAGCAATATAGACCTCACCTTATGTAGGATAGGTTTTTTTCTAAAAAAGAAAACGATGAACCAATTTCTTACGTAAACCGAATATGATTATCACAGGCCGGATGTATTTCTCCAACTAATCTTAAATAACAAGGAGTCTCTAATCAGATGCCCCTTCCACCACCCCTCCATTCTACAAACTTAATTATCTCCCCAAATCGTTCCACATAATCCTTTCCACAGAAGGCACAAAAGACCTCAAATTTGTTTTTGATTTTTTTTGGTAGAGTGGGGGAGCTAGTCGGTTATATCGACCCCAGTATTTCACTGGTACTTAAATTTTTGACTTCGGGAGGATGAAAGGCGAAGCCGACCTCGGCGGAATTTGAACTGGGAACGTAGCAACGGGCCAAATACCGCTGAGCATTTCGTCCAGCGTGCAAACGTTCGTACCTGCTTGCTGCCCGTCGTGTGTGTATGTGTATGTATGTATGTATGTATGTGTGTGCATGCGTGTGTGCGTGTGTGCATGTCTGCTTGTGTGTGTGTATACATTTCTGTGTCTGTCTCTTCACTATCACTTGACAAC
>NC_068988.1:93803200-93804363 GCF_001194135.2 Octopus bimaculoides
TATATATATATATATATATATGCTCGTCAATTTTATTACTTTTCTCTAGACCTCAAGCTTTAGTTTTTAATTTCTAAAAAGCTTAGTTTTTAGCTGTCGGTATTTCGGTGGTTTGAGTTCAAATTCCGCCAAGGTCGACTTTACCATTCATCCTTTGGGGGTCGATAAAATAAGTACGCCAAAATTTGAAGCCAATATTTCAGTTGTCTTTAGAATTAAAGTCGAATACATTTGCAATCCAAGGTAACTGGTATCGTTATGACAACGGCCTGTTTTTAAGCTGTTATAATTTCCCTTCGGTGGTTAAATATTGTTTTATATATAATACATATTATTTTATAGGCAATACACGTTAGTTTGCATATAGTATATATAATAAATAATATGTATATTTTATATAAAATAATAATCTTATAATCTTATGTATAATATATAATATATTATGTTATAAATCGTTTCATATATAATATTAATTATTTTATATATCATATGTAATTATGTGAGTAAAATGGAGCAGGAGTAAACGGTATTGAATCTAAGGTGGAAATAACCGTGAAACGATGACAGTAAAAATATTCATATTTCTACAAAATAAGAGAAAATCCTTTACAATTTTTTAGAGCTGAGTTAATAACAGTCTCTGCTTTATTGTAATAGAACGAAAACATCGCTGCTATTTAACCCCAGGTCAGCTTTCAAGTGACACCAGTAGCCAAATACTTCAATATCGTTAATATTCCATCTTCGTTTGTTTCTTTCAATTTCTTCTTTCTCTTTTTCTCACTCTCCTCTCTCTCTCTCTCTCTCTCTCTCTGTTTCTCCACCCCTCACTTTCTTTCTTCTGCACCCCCTCTCTCTCTCTTTCTATCAGTATGTCTGTCTGTCTGTCTGTCTCTCACCTTCTTTCTGTCTGTCTATCTGTTTGTCTGTCTATCTGTCTGTCTGTCTCTGTCTCTGTCTCTCTCTCTGTCTGTCTGTCTGTCTGTCTCTCTCTCTGTTTCTCCACCCTCACTTTCTTTCTTCTGCACCCCCTCTCTCTCTCTTTCTATCAGTATGTCTGTCTGTCTGTCTCTCTGTCTCTCACCTTCTTTCTGTCTGTCTATCTGTTTGTCTGTCTATCTGTCTGTCTGTCTCTGTCTCCCTCTCTGTCTCTGTCTCTGTCT
>NC_068988.1:93804399-93805245 GCF_001194135.2 Octopus bimaculoides
TCTCTCTCTCTCTCTCTCTCTCTCTCTCTCTCTCTCTCTCTCTCTCTCTCTCTCTCTAATCGTATATTTGAGATCGCATGAACCAGTGTGTCCTGATTTGATGGAGTTTTAGCTACTAATTTTAGCACATTGAACGACCAGGTGTAATTTCCCTGGGACAATGCTGTGCAGCCTGTGTCCTATCGATATCGCCTTCATTCTTCAAGTACTGAAATATGAAAATACCCGCTTCGTCGTCGCACATCTTGTATAACAAAAGGCACAAATCCTACGTAAGAATAAAAAATTAATAAACGAGAGAGAGATGTCGATAAAATCACGTGTCAACGAAAGTAGTTCTACATGGTCCCTCTTCCTTAATGATCCTCGGCAAATGTGATAGAAAATCCGTTTAATTTTTTGCAAGGTTTTAGGAAAGTTTTTCGCTGTACAACTATCACATGGTTTTTAAAAAATATATCACCGAATCAACCTATATCTGAAGACATCTCAGTTAACTACAACTCCCTACTGGAATGAGCCTTGATACCACAAAACTTACCAATAAAATGATTTAATAGGTTCTCACAAGCGGTGCTATTAAGTTAGACATAGCCGGGACCAATCTTTGACCGAAATACATCTACGTAATGTTTTTTCTTAACGTAGGCTAGTGTGTCTTCTGTTTAAAAAAAATGCAGTCAAGAAGCGTGTGCTTTGTTTAGATCTAGGTGCAGTGGTGTAGATAGAATATGTGCTCCAGGGGTAGCTTTTCATGTCAGGTCCCTCGTGAGGTATCTCGTGAGTGCTACTGGTAACGTGGAATACAGTACAACCTGGAAGGTCACTAAACCGACCCCCCCCCCC
>NC_068988.1:93805255-93805840 GCF_001194135.2 Octopus bimaculoides
CCCCCCTCCCCCCAACTAAGCTTGCCTGGTGAGGAGGTTTTGCTAGAAACCCAGCAGGACTAAAAACGAGACCTGTCAAAAGGACCGATAAATCAAGGGTAGGGTCAAAGACTATCTAGCAACAGTACGAGCCCTCAGAATTTCCGGGTTGATGTCCCGTGTGCTGTAAGTATAAATAAGTAAGGGTAGCTTTTGAAATTGCCTGCTCTCCTCGGGACCCGAAGCCCGTATAGGATTATACGGCAGACCCAACAGTGTCATCCTCATAGAAGCTTCCCACCCTCGCCCTTTGCGCTTCTACCCCCACCTCACCCCCTTTCTTCCCCTCAGTCCCTTCCCACCCGCCAGCTACAAGATATCCTAACTGAATAAGATCTATATTCTAGAGCAGCGCTTCTTAAACATTTTTCATCTCGAGAGTTTTCGCGAACCCAGTTATTAAATATGAAATAAAACATACAAATAAATATATAAATCATATTTTTTTTTGGGGGGGAGGGGTGCATAATTATTGCGGCTTTTTTTTCAACACATTTTATTCATCAGAAACAATAACAACATGTAACAAAAACATCTTTAAATGAT
>NC_068988.1:93806841-93811590 GCF_001194135.2 Octopus bimaculoides
GAGAGTCGATGACTCTACTTTCATACAAAACTGTACGTTTTGCCCAAAATTTCGATGTGTTGTATGTTCAAGCGAATTTGCTGTACGTTTTAGTGATCTTGGCATCGGTTTTAAAATTCAGGTTTTGGCGCATTGATTGATTGATTTTTCACATATGCGTGTTTGTGAGCTTAATAAAAATAAAAGTACGTCTGGTCTGCTTTCGCAAATGCGTCTACACGCACGCATGCGCTGACTAATGAGGTCAAGAGCGACTGTCACTTTGGGTGAACGTATATACGTCCTGTTTACCAAGCCATAGCTGTCATAACACAAGAAGTTTTCTCCCAGACTGAAGGTACGTGATTGTTGCTTTTTTTTCGTCTTGCGATATGCAGAACAATTTGGGATTACTAGAGGCGTTGGACCCAACTAACGTAATTGAAGGAAGGCCAAGGTCAATTATACCACTTATCATTCGATTACCAAGTTTTTGTGACGTTTCAAGGTTGTTCCTTCATCCCGTATGCCAGTTTAGGAAAGTGGGTTATACATCATTAGATGTACACCTGACTTTCCTATATTAAATTAGAAGAGAACGGAACGCAGAACTCCAAACTGATCAACAACAACAATATTTATTTATGGTGGAAAATATACAGCTTCCAATTGTCCGGTTTCTGAGTAGCCTGAATGTAGATGTACTGTCCCTAGAGATGAATCGTTGGAGAGACAACTTGCTTCTTCCACACTCAATGAGAGCTTGTTTGAGACCGTCTTGCTTGTTCGCTGTCTGGCGTGGTAAGAGACAGAATAGAAGCGGGAACGCTTGGATGTCGAAATCCACGCATGCGTGGTTAAAGATGGAGTAATGGCGACTATGCCTTTTTGGCGCCATATGACGACACTACACCAGAAATATTTTGGTTTGTTGTTTCACAAGAGAAATGTGGTGATGAGTACCGCTATCCACTGTTGTCATCCTTTATGCTCAGTCTTCTTTCTTTACCACACTCCTCTGCATCGCCAGAAAGAATGTTCTCTCTTTTCCACAATATCAAAACTAAAAATCGAAATTGCTTGAAGGCTTCTACGCTCAATGCTCTGATGAGGTCGAAAATTTTGCTACGAAATACCGATTGTACGACGTGGGAGCCGGATGACCGACTTTGTAAAACATTATTTGATAAGAAATTGGTACAACAGAGAACCTCCTCACGAAGATGATTTTTCTTTTGATGTCCAAACATTCAAGGTTCCAATAAATGTTTTCCAAATCAAAAAAATGTATAAAAAGTTCGTTTTGACTGTATTTTGGGGGCTTCAGTGAATTTCTGTACGTTTTGAGGTCGACTTTACCTTTCATCCTTTCGGGGTCGATAAATTAAGTAGCAATTGCGTACTGGGAGCGATCTAATCTACTGACCGCCACCTCCCCCAAAATTTCGGGCCTTGTGCCTAGAGTAGAAAAGTATATTGTTTCTTATCCTAAAGCAGCGAGCACTTCGGACAAAATGCTTAGCAACATTTCGTCTGTCTTTACGTTTTGAGCTGAAATTCCGCCGAAGTCGACTTTGCCTTTCATAAATTAAGCCCCAGTGAAACACTGGGGCCGATGTAATCGATTGGTCCCCTCCCCACAAATTTCAGGCCTTGTACCTATAATAGAAAGGATATTATTTCTTAACCACACCGTCACATCTCTAGATATCATCCAAGGGTTATCTACTTCCTTCGTATTAAATACGATAATCATCAATACTTCTAATATATTAACTGGTCTATTTTTGCAGAGATAACCATAAACACTCAACATGCCTGAAGTATTCTACAAAGACCCTGCAGGATATGAACTGCTCAGTTATGACTACAATGGCTTTCTGGTTCCACCATTCCCAAATGTTCACGAAAATCTTGAAAAACTTCCTGATATGGCCGTAAGAAGTGATGATGTTTTTCTTCTAGGCTACATGAAAGCAGGTATGTATTCTGTTGTAGCATTTGTCTAAATCAGCGGTTCTCAACCATTTTCATACCGATGGAACCCCTCGGTTTCTATTATATTCTGCTAGACTCTCATTGCCAGTCCATGTTTAGAAACTAGTTTTATAGAAACTTTTTTTCAAAATTCCTCTTTTGTTTTTCAAACATTAACTTGTGTACGTTGAAGTAAGTAAAACGTTATGAAGATTTATGTATGTATGTATGTATGTATGTATGTGTGTGTGTGTGTGTGTGTATGTACTTCTTTTGTATTTATTCATATTTATTTTGTACCTTTCAACAACGTTTGAAGCTTTCTGTCGCAGGTTGTCATTGGATGTGGGAAATAACAGGAATGCTTCTGAAAGGCTCTGCTGAATACAGCCTACAGGATAAAACTGCTGCAATGCTGGAGAGAGCTCCGCAAGCCAGTCTCGCTCAACTTCCACCACCCAGAGTCCTAAACAGTCATCTCCATCTGCATCATCTGCCGCGAGAGATATTTACCAAAAAACCGAAAATGGTTTTCATGATCCGCAACCCTCGCGACATTGCTGTTTCTTCGTATCATCATTTGTTTCAAATGGCAGAATTGTATCACTACGATGGAGACTGGAACGGTTACTTTAATCTGATTATGGAAGGCAAAGGTAGGCAAACACAAATCTTCAATCATTACGAATATTTTCGCAAATTTCTTTTGTTCTTTACCGAATGGAGAGCCTGCTGAGAGTAGATAGCATCAAATCGTGATGAGGATTAACTGGAGCCAATAGGTTCATTCAAACACTAAAAAATGGTACCATACATTGGTCACGACAGTAAAAGAATAAAGAATACTGTAACCATGGTTGGCGATACAATAGTTTATTTTGTCTCGTTTCAGTAAATTATGGCAACTGGTTTCAATATATGCTACAGTGGGAGAAGGATATCAAAGACCACCCTGAATTACCCATCCTTATACTTAGGTATGAAGATGTTAAAAAGGTAAATCACGATAAATCTCTTTGCGTTTTATTGTTTCATTATTGTTCCAGATATTGGACTGTCAAATAAATTCATTCGTTTTTTTTATTTCTCCATTTATTTTAATCCTTATTTTTCATCAACGATTTTAACAAGTCACTCAACAATATATTCTCCTTTACAACTTCTTGCCAAAGTTCCACTAACTTGTCGAGGCCTTTGCTAATAGAAATCACCAGGTCTTGACTCGAAGAATTCATCAAAGCACGTTGTCAGCTCTATACCGAAATGTTTCGCAGACTGTTGGAGAGAGATTGAAAAAAGGGATAATCTGAAGGCGCTATATAAGACGAATACGGTGGGTGCAGTAGAGTTTGTTACGCATGTAACGTACATAAACACAAAGTTGTGCTGCTAAATCCGCCACGTCAGTGGTTTCATCAGTTTGGATGGTGGCATAGTTAAACATTGATGTTTTTACATTTGAAATGGCCTGAGACAAAATATTATCAGACATCTCAGCGATTCGACGACTGACGGTGTTGTTGGAAAGTGAAACATATTTAAGCTTCTGTAGTTCGGACGTTCCGCGCACGAGTAAGTTTATATCTTTGCAGCAAGGAAGAACTAACTGCTCTCCAACGTTATGAGTTTCTTTTTTTCTTTGCAGCAGCAATTTTCCTTGAAACCTCATAGGAGGCTTTCAGACCCACCGCAACGTCTTGCATACGCATGCGCGCATTTTGTTTAAAAACACAAAAATATATTTATCAGTGCGTTTTTAAAAACAGTGCGTCGATAAAGGATATTATCTTCAGACAAATTCCAGTGTAAATTTGTCTTTAGCGATGTATCTGCATTAAATATGATACACAGATGATTAATTTAATCTAATAGTGCTTACTGTAAGAGGTTTTTTTTTTCACTTGTAGTTTAAATTACATAGCAGTTTGTATCTTTTATATTTTGTCTAGGATCCAATTGATATCATTACTAAACTAGCTGAATTTTTAGAACTTCCTCGAAATGACCAACTTTTCCAAGACATTGCTGACAAATGTTCTTTTTCCAAAATGAAAGCTGCCAAACCACCCTATATTTCTCAGTTCCGTTCACCCACTGCATCTCTCTTTCGTAAAGGTACAGTTTTACTAATTTTTTAATTTCATTTCTTGTGTTAACACTTTCGCCGTTCCCTTGTCCCTTAAACTGTTCTGGTAGCGATGACACATTCAGTTTAATACCAGTAATTCTTTTTAATTCTCTGAGTTTCTCTGGAGTAGCAATATTAGGTGCTTCTTTGACGTGAGGTCTACAAGGGAGATTGCTTTAGGTTACTTTTTAAATTATTTTGTACATACTTAGCATTATAAATGTATTTTTTCAAAATTCTTACTATTTTAATAAGAAGAAGAACCACATGACAATTAAAAATAAGCGCGTTGATCACCCACCGAATTAAATTTACTCACGTAGATCACACGGAAAATAGCCCCAACCCAAAATAAACTAAAAAGTAACCAAAGGTAATCTCCCTTTAAAATTGTAGATCACACGGCAAAGTGACACCTTTCTTTTTCGGAGCCTCGTTAAATTTTACTACCCAGCCACTGCTTAACTGGTGAGCTGTGCTTCCGTCTGGAACTATACACCACGAGCTGATTTGAGTTACTTGAAAGTTAAGACCAAAGAAGCCATGCAGAAATTGGCGATGAGGTGTGAAGAGCCGTCCTATTAACTGTTGTTCAGCAGCCTTTCGATCAATCGTTTTCACGATTGCATGTGTAAAGTATTTCATTATAGAAATTATATTTAGAA
>NC_068988.1:93811690-93820011 GCF_001194135.2 Octopus bimaculoides
CACACACACACACACATTGTCCTCGGTTGTGAGTGCCTAACAAAGGCATAAGTGTATCAGGCCAATGTATTATCTATAGATGATAATAATAAATATTGAGTATTACTTTGCATTAGTGCAAATACATTCAAAGGTAGGTACATCCAACATAGCCACTCATTCAGATTCAGAAAAAAATTCATCTTTACTGACCAACTATATATGGAATATGAAAGAGAATGGTATCAACAATAGCAAAATACAATGCAGGAAAAACTCATTCCCTTAATGGGAAAGAAGATTAAATCGCACATAGCTAGCTCAATAACAAAAAGAAAAAATGTATTGTTATGAGCAAAGGAAGTCTTAAGAACCGTTTCATCAACTATAAATCCACCTCATACATATATATATATATATACTTAGTTATACACATATATGTAGACATGCATATTTTAAACTGAACATCTTTGATATATATTCTTAGAAGTTAAATCTTTCAGAAATTTGAAGATGGAAATTTCGAGAAAATATTATTTTGTCATCTTGTAATTTTGCTGAATATTTTATTTTTGTATCTATTTTTGTATTTATTTCTGGTTACCGTGGAACTAAGAACTCTTTTATTGTAAAATTGTAAAGATTTAGAACTAAATGATTATATATTATATAGAAAATAAATTAAATAGCAGTAAATTGCTTTATGTGTGCAAATTTCTTGCCGCTATTTGTTGTTTTGTTGATAGAGGTGAACAATACCAACATTAGACACATACGCGCACACACTCACGTAAATGTATCTTATTTTTTCTCGAGTTCTACGGCTTGTAAGGTCGGTTGCCTGGTTTCTATTGTGTATAAGTAATGGTTATCACAACATTACCCCTGTGCTCCATTGTAGGCTCCAAGGGCAGAAATTTTGAGGTAAGGCCATAAATCGATTGCATCTACTCCAGTTTTTGACTGGTACTTTATCTTATCTATCCTTGTAACGATGCTTTATTACATCAGCCCTGGAGTGATGAAAAGTAAAGTTGACCTCGGTAAGATTTGAACTCAGAACGTAAAGAACCGGAAGAACGCTACTATACATTTTGTCCGATGTGCTAACAATTCTTCCGGCTCGTCGCTTTATATATGCATATCAAAAAATGATTAAAGGTCCTTCCAGGACTAAAGGCACATAAATCCGGTTTCCCGGCTGCTGCGACCTGTATATTCCCTCCTGGATGGGACGCCGGTTCATCGCAGAATTACTCATTTTTGCCACCTGAGTGAACTGGAGCAACAAGAAATGAAGGTTTTGCTCAAGAATACAACGCATCGCTCCGTTCAGAAATTGAAACCGCAATCTCACGATCATAGTTGCAACACTTTAACCACAAAGCCATACGCCTCCACATATGTGAACATGCATATATCTGTCAATTGGAAGGTGGACGGTATTCTATATTCATCTGGTTCAAGTGTCATTCAATGGAGCTTTTAGTCAACTCGGCACTAGAAATTGAAAAGAAAAATTATTAATAACAATTTAGATTATGTGTGACTTCCTATGTCCGTCCTTCAAATGTACGACGGGGCTTTTACAGGGCAGCTCCGCTTGCTAGAAACAGAAAACGAATCCCTTTTAAATCATACACTACCGACTTAAAAGGAAAGTACAGAATAACAGAGCCTGGGTGAAAAACAAGACTGTTACATGGACGATATTTTTAAGCCAACAGGAATTGAAACCCTGTCGTCCAGATCCAGTGACACAGAAACTAAACACAATGCTGTCCACCGCTGAAATCACAACTGGTTGACCGTCGCGATTTCGGACATCTGCGATGACTGGAGGTGATTCATTTTCGCCCTTAATGCTGTAAATTCACTGGTTAAACATGGTCAACGCTTCCCAGGTGAACGGCGACAGTTTCCGTCTATTTAATTATTTCATAAGACATTATTCGGCCCGGGGCTACAGGGGAAGACACTTGCTCAATGTGCCACGCAGTTGGACGGAACCCAAAGCCACTTGATTTCAAAGCGTTCTTCTTAACCACACAGCCATGCCATAAACATAAAATGATTGAACTTTTGACTATTGTTATATGCGTTTTATACGAAATACATTCAGAAATTTGAAATAAGGCAAGGGACGCAACTACGTAACAAAACTTTAGAGTTACCTCCCTTGCAATTCTACGTTTTTGTGATTTTGTATAATGTATTTTTATTGTTTGCACAAGAAAAAAAATAACAGGAAGTTTAATCGATCGAAAGCACCTCGTTAATTGTTAAACAATATCATTGATCGAATCCTCTCTGTTGAAGTGGTTGCGAGGAACATCGCGATTCCATGAACACCGATTGCAATGAAACATACAGCATTTGTCAAACGATAATATCTTTCACTCCATGCACACACACACACACACACACACACTAGACTGCGGCCATGCTGGTGCAACACCTCAAAGATGTGGGCACAGCTGCAAAACAAGGTGGAAAAAATAGTACTCAAACACCAAAGATTGATATATATATATATATATATATATATATATATACTATATTCTAAAGCTAAAAGGAAAAATCTTCACAAAGTTGTATATATCTGTGTGTGTGTGTGTATACACATATATACAAAGGTGAACACCGTCAAACGAAAAGTTTAACTTCGCTAATCGTTATTCCGTTAATTCTTTGAAAATCTAACAGAAGTTGAAGTTAACGTTAATCCGTTAAAGTTAACTTTTTATTGAAAAAAAAAAAAAAAAAAGGCATAGCTACAGTTTAATACCCCACCGACTTTGTTGCCTCATAAATTCCAGAAAAATGGATACTTTTTATCGAAGCTTTCACCAAATAATCGCTTATATCCTCTATATTAGTTTTGGAGGAATGAAACTTCCATGGATAATGGTTGAGTCAGCACAGGTTAAGTTAGATGCCACAGAATGATGACTGCAGAATAATTTAATCATAAACTTTATTGAAAATTTTCATGATATTCACAACATTTCCAAAGAGTGACAGGGTAAAAATTAAGGATACTTGGCTTCATCACAAAAATGAGAAAATATATACAATAGACATGTCCAACCCACATTTGCATATAGGATGGGCATTAAAACATTGGTAAGGAGGTTTCACACATTATCCTGCCAAATTTCCATATATCTATATATATACAGTTGAATGTTACACGGACACACGGAAATGGACATTTATACAAGGGAGTGCTGAAAAGTTCCTGGTTTTGGGTAAAAGAAAATACAAGATCAGTTAATTATATTATTTACATTATTTACATACAATGGATATTTGTCCTCATCTTGTTTGTTGTTAACACAACGTTTCGGCTGATATACCCTCCAGCCTTCTTCAGGTGTCTTGGGGAAATTTCGAATCTGGGTTCTCAGTCCTAAGGTATTTTTCAATGCTATTATTATTATTATTACGTGAAAGGCCTGTCCAAAAAGATACAAAAGATATGTGGCCCATATGACATCAGGACAATATTCAAGAGTAATACAACACTTTGCAAATATCTCCTTTGAGTAAAACCACCAATAGAAGAGAATATGACCAAAGACTGCGTGTACTCCATCCCATGCAGCTGTGGTGGGTTATACAAAGGTGAAACATGCCACCCACCTCAAAATAAGGGTAGACGAACATCGCAAAGTTGTGACACTAGGAGATACTGATAAATCGGGTATAGCTGATTATGTATGGAAAAATGGAGACCACCTCCTCCTGTGGGATGAAGTTAAAATAATAGACAGAGGACACCACTGGAAAATAAGAAAACTAAAAGAAGCAGCACATATGCTAGGTCTCAACAACTTCCCAAGCAGACCGAGTGCAGATATGAATAGCATATGGGAACCGGTATTAAGGAAGGATAGGAAAATATTAGATTTATAAGCCCTAAAATTCACTCCATAATTGCCAACGGGCATATAGCATAGTGGTTAAGAGCACGGGCTATTAACCCCAAGAGTCTGAGTTCGATTCCAAGCAGTGACCTGAACAATAACAATAATAATAATAATAATAACACCGAAAAATATCTTAGGAATGAGAACCCAAGTTCGAAATTTCCCCAAGACACCTGAATAAGGCTGGAGGGTATATCAGCCGAAACATGTTAACAGCAAACAAGATGAGGACAAATATCCGTCAAATGTAAATAATGTACATAATTCCTCATCTCTTAAATGTAGAACTGCATCAGTTAATTATGATTTTATTCAACATATTCCACTCTCAGATTCACACACACATTGCAGCAGTCCTTCAGTTTTTTAAAGTCCTGTAAACAAACTCAGAAGGGTGGACCTTCAAACAGGTCTTTTGTGATACCCTTAAAGCCATTAACTTCTTGGCACTCCCTCGTATTAACCATCAAGTCATGAAGGAATCATATTACAAATAAAAGAAATGATAAAATTAGATATTTTTTACCAATGATAGAATTACTCTCTTATTGTTATATATATATATATATGAGAGAGAGAGAGAGAGTGAGAGAGAGATAAAGAGAGAGAGAGAGAATAAAATTTAAACCACAACATAAATAAAACATATAAAAACATATGTATATCCTATTGTGATATGATAAAATATTTCATGTTATGGTCTGAGTATATTTTTATAACATGACTGTAGAGCGATGTTGCCGCTGATTATGTGAATGCATTTCTCATCTATTTACCCACAATGTGAAATCACTATTGACTTTCTTCCTTGAAGACATCTGTTAGATGCAATATAAATGAGTATTGAGGAAAAATTCTATTAAATGCATCAGGGTCCTAAGTTATTTCACCAATGACAATAGACTTGAGTTCTTTAAAACATAGCGTTGTCAGGTTGTTATCATATTATCTTCTTTCATGCATAAAGACATTTATGGTTATATATCATATTTTTCTTATAAAATGAATTTTGATGTCTATGGTGAATACAGTGCAGAAGTGTGTGATAGTTTTTGCTGATCAAATTAATGTTTTTTTTCTTTCATCTCCAACAAGAAAAAGAAAGAATTTATTCCTGTAATATTAGGAATGAAAAAGTATTTTAAGTTATTACATTTGTTTATTCTCCTCCCACCATCAATGATTCAATACTGACATTCAAAAACATTGATACTTTCTTATGTCAACTACACTTACTGTGCATTGAGAATATTACTAGTTTATACCACAGGAAAGTACTAATATTGGTAAAATTATTAGTTATACTGAGAAGAAAAAGGAAAATTAATTTTCTTGATAAAAACTGAGTTTTCTGCCAGTGCCGCTGGACTGGCTCCTGTGCAAGTGGCATGTAAAAAACACCATTCCGAGTGTGGCCGTTGTCAGTACCACCTGACTGGCCCTCGTGCCGGTGGCACGTAAAAAGCACCCACTACACTGTCGGAGTGGTTGGCGTTAGGAAGGGCATCTAGCTATAGAAACTCTGCCAGATCAGATTGGAGCCTGGTGCAGCCTTCTGGCTCACCAGTCCTCAGTCAAATCGTCCAACCCATGCCAGCATGGAAAGCAGACCTTAAACGATGATGATGATGATGATACAGTTAATACATGCTTAGCTAAGTTACCTTTGGTTTCATCTTGAGCAAATATATCTGTGTCTAGTTAAGATATTTCCACCAGAGAGTATTTTGCCACAGACATCACAGAGATGTGCTCGGTCTCCTGTATGAACATAATTATGTCTCACAATGACACATCTTCTAACCTGTGTGAATACGTATGTGATGACTTAATTTACTTTTGTCTGAGAATGACTTACCACAAATACTACAGTTATGGGGTTTTTCACCTGTGTGAATAAGTTTGTGTCTAGTTAAATGACTTCCACAAGAGAATGATTTACCACAGATATTGCAATGATAGGGCTTCTCTCCTGTATGAATACGCTTGTGAATAGCTGCTTCACTACTTCCAGAGAATGATTTGCCACAGATATCACAGTGATATGGTTTCTCTCCTGTATGAATACGTTTGTGAATCGTTAATTCACTGTTTCCAGAAAACAATCTACCACAGATATCACAGTGATATGGTTTCTCACCTGTATGAATACGTTTGTGCTTAGTTAAGACACTTCCAGAAGAGAATGCTTTATTACAAATATCACAGTGGTATGGCCTCTCTCCTGTATGAATCCGTCTGTGAACAGTTACTTCACTACTTCCAGAGAATGATTTGCCACAGATATTGCAGTGATAGGGTTTCTCACCTGTATGAATACGTATATGATTAGTCAACTTACCTCCATCAGAAAAAGATTTATTACAAATATCACAGTGATATGGTTTCTCTCCTGTATGCATACGTTTGTGTCTCGTTATGTGATTTCTTTGAGAGAATGATTTGCCACAAATATCACAGTGATATGGCTTTTCTCCAGTATGAACACGTTTGTGTACTGTTAAATCACTACTCCCAGAAAATGATTTACCACAAATATCACAAGGATATGGCTTCTCTCCTGTATGAATACGTTTGTGTGAAGTTAATTGTCCATTATCAGAAAATAATTTACCACAGATATCACAGTGATATGGCTTCTCACCTGTGTGAATACGTTTGTGTTTAGTTAAGTGATGATTTAGAGAGAATGACTTACCACAGATATCGCAGTTATAGGGTTTCACTCCTCTATGAATACGCTCATGTACAGTTAGGTTACTTTTAACAGAATATGACTTTTTACAAATATTGCATTGGTAAGGCCTTTCTCCTGTATGAATGCGTTCATGCCTAGTTAAGCTACCTTTTCCAGAGAATGATTTACCACATACATCACAGTAATATGGTTTCTCTCCTGTATGAATACGCTTGTGTCTAGTTAAGCTACTCTTCCCAGAGAATGATTTACCACAAATTTCACAGTGATTTGGTTTTTCACTTGTCTGAATGCATTTATGAGAAGTCAAGCAGCTACTCTCAGGGAATGATTTACAACAAATATCACAGCAATATGGCTCCATTTTAAATGAATTTGTCTAGATAAGGTATCTACAAATATAACAACAATAAAGTTTATCTCCTTTATGAATACGTTTCAGTCGAGTTAAACGATTCTTCGAAGGAATGATTTATCACATGCAATGGTTTCTCTCCTGTATCAACATATTCGTGTATAATTAAGTTAGCAGTTCCAGATAAAGATGTACGATGGATATAGGTTCGGTCCTGTATGAAGAGCTGCGGTTTTTTTTTTTTTTTTTTTGAAAGAAAAACTTTTTACAGATATCACAATATATCTTCAGTGAAACTCAATCCCTTAAGTTTCTCACATAATTTCCGTTATTTTATTCCCTCACCACAGAACATGGATATCTGTCTTAGTCTGGTTTTCATGTATTCCTATATTGATGGAAAAATATCGACTGCTATCAACACAGCAGGGGTAATTACAAATATCTGAAGATTGTCGCAAAACTATTTTTGAAGTTTCCCAGTTCCAGTCGTTTGCGATTCAACCGGAATTTAATTCGAAGACAGGACATTAAAAACCAACGCAGAAAGAACGAAACGCACAAAGAATATGGAAGTTGTGTACCTCTTCGATTGTATACTAAACTTTTCATGTATAGACAATGCCTCTGTCAACAATTGCAGATATTCACTTCATACAATCTCAATTTAAGTCCATTTTTGGAGTTGAAGTAAAATTTTCAGAATTCCGAAGTAGTAAACAGAAGGTGCATTTGAATTGTTAATAAAATTCTCAGATTCTTCTAGCAGCATAAGAACAGAATCTATGTTTCCAATATTGTTGTCGTCGAGAATTACTAAATGGTTCGCAAAATAATTCTATTATTTACACACATTATTACAATCTTGAACCAATTCTTCGTCAACTTACCGTTTACACGTACACGTGGAAACAGTGAATCAGTGCCGTGGCTGAAGCTTTTAACCAAACAACCCAATAAACGAATAATCACAGAGTTGCTAGGTTGCGATTGTCAAAGGATTTTAATCAGCTTCTTTCACCGATTTAATGTTTATTTATCTAGCTTCTTCCATTTATAGCCATCATTTCGTATCTTGCTACAATCAACCAGTGAAGCTAGCTGCTTGTCTACAGCCACAGATGGCATAGCAAACATAGATACGTGTGTAAACACACGCACACACGTGTGTATATATATATATATATGTGTGTATATATATGTGTATATATATATATATATGTGTGTGTGTGTGTGTGTGTGTGTGTGTGTGTGTGTAGGCATAGGTGTGTGGTATGAAATTTACCTCTCAATTACATTATTCCCGGTTCAGTCCCGCTACGTGGCAGTTTGGATAAGTATCCGACCAAAGCTTTAC
>NC_068988.1:93820169-93829845 GCF_001194135.2 Octopus bimaculoides
TTAGGTTTTAAAAAAAGTAATAGGTCGTTTCATTCGACAAAAACTCTTCAAGGCGGTGCTCCAACTTGGCCTCAGTCATATGACTGAAACAAGTAAAAAGTAAAAGCTAACACACACACACACACACACACACACACACACACACACACAATCTCTGGGTCAGAACCGGCCACTTTTGGAACCTGACCATGTCCGCGTATAACTTACATTGTCTTATGAGTGACACTCAAATCTCAGACTTGAAACACGAATCCGATAACATAAATTGAAATATCATTGGTCTCAGTTAAGTGAAAAGAAAGAGTGTAGTGCAAACTCATTCTAAAAAATGATCACGCTTTTCTCTGGTAAAGTAAAAAGGATAAAAACGAAGGATGCGCGAGATTTTTGATAAATAAGAATATTGCTGAGAATGTTTATCGACGGCAGAGCATTAAATGAGCGGATAATCAAAATGACCGTAAAACTGAACAAAAATTACGAAATTAACATTATCCAAGTATATGCACCAACTTGTGGCTTTGATGTTAAAGAGATTGAAGTATTTTACAGGAAGCCTGGCAGTGTCATCAAAGAAGAGAAAGTGAATAATTACTTTAGTGATAAAGGATTTTAACGCAAAGATGGGCATTAAGAATAGAAAAAGTGAAAATCTTGCTGGAAAATATGGATATGGAATAAAGAATGAAAAAGGAGAAAGACTAATTGAATTTGCATAGCACAAATAAATGAGAATAGAAAATACCTTTTTGCTAAAAGAAGTACCAGAAAATGGACATAGAAGAGCTTTGGAGACAGAACAGAAAGTGAAATTGATTTCATATCCTTCTTTAGTCCAGATGTAGCTCAGGGCGTGACGGCTACTAATAAGGTGAACATTGGAAGTGACCAGAGGCTTGTCAAATGCAAAATACAACTAAAGAAAGGAACAAGAAGCTTAGGAAATCCCAGAGAATTTGCATGGAAGATCTCATACCAAAAGCCTCAAAATTCCAGTTAGCCCTGAGAAATAGATTGGATATACTTTGGAACCAAATAGACAGTAGCAATACTGAGGAGATAACAAATATTATTTCTAAGACAATAAAACAAAAACACAGCAAAGGAAACTAGATCTATCAGTAAAAAGGCAAAAGACCAAACGTTACCAAAAGACATTATCAATCTCATGAATATCGGAAGAACAATGAAACAAGACTCATTTACACAACGCATTGAATATACAGAATTGTTTAAAACAATAAGGAAAAAACTGAGAGAAAATGAAAGAACGTCAAATATGGAGATGATCAAGGAAACAGTTGAAAAACAACAAAAGTTAAAACGAAAAAGAAAGAAAAAACTAAGCAGACTAATTGTGGGATGTAACATAGTCATTAACCTAAATAACAAAAATGGAAAACAACTTCCAGGAAGAATATTAGAAAGAATAAAAGAATTCTATGAAAACTTATATCAATCAAACAAAGAAGTTTCTCGAACAGTAAATTCAAAGGAAAGAGTCCCAGACATTTTGGAGGCAGAAGTTAGAAATGCTATGAAGGAAATTAAAAGAAAATATAAAACTGCAGGTCCGGATGGGATTGAGACAGGCATATTAAAAATGGTTGGACCAAGCAGAGAGAAAGAATTGGTTAAACTATATACAAAATTCTTAGATGAACATATGGGATACTGGATATGTAGAAACATTTCTAACTGATTCTTCTTCATGAATAAGTGGATGGCAAGGATCTGAAGAAATACAGACCAATCAGTCTACTATCACACATCTACAAGATCTCAAAAGAATCATATCAGAAAGAATTGAGAGAAAGTTGGATGAGAACATTACAACAAAACAGGCAGGCTTCAGGAAAAACAGCATCAAAATAGATATGAATAGATGCTATAAACCAACTGACGAGAAAATGCCAAACTTACAACATACCATCATGCTTCACATTTGTTGATATTGAACAGACTTTTGATTCCGTGGAAATTGATGGTATGCTAAGAGCACTGGAAGGGAATCGAAGGAGACTACAGCGACTATAAACATCAAGGCGAGTGATTTAAAACAGGTGAAAGAGTCAGACAAAGAGACACCATATCACCCCAATTTTTCACATCTGTGTTAGAAACAGTTTTTAAAATTCATATTGGTCAGATATTTCAGTGCAATGTGACCGTCATTTGCTTTCTTCCCCAGTTCAGTCCGTTTACGAAATGATGCGCATGCCTTAACTATTTCTTCCTTTTTCATTTTACCGAATGCTCGCTCGATCGAAGCTTTCAGTGAAGACACACAGTTGTGAGAAGTTGCGCTGGATATTGCTTCAGCTGCGCCCCATAGCCAAAAACACACGGATTCTAAACATGGGCAATTCTTTCTTCAAAAATTCTTGCACTTTTTTCGAAGAATGGGTGGGCGCAGAGTCCTGTACAAATATGACTCGACTTACATCATAATGCTTCCTAATCGAAGGCAACAAAACTTCTAAGATTTTGAGATACTCTGCTGTGTTGATTTTAAGACCTGCTTCAATAAAATAAGGAGGCATCAATTTCCCATCACTTGCAACAGCTCCAAACACTTTAATGGAAGCCTGATTCTTGCTATGCATAACTGAAGGAACTTGGGAAGGGTCGTACACTATCACTCGGGAGTTTTAACGGTTTGCAACTTCGTCTGTCATGAACTTATTTTCATCCACGAAGATGCAAACGTCTCCGCCACGATGTTTCAGATGACTAAGAAATTTGGGACTTCTTTCCGCTCGAATGGCGTTGGAGCGGGTAGTTAGGGTGTTATGGTGCCTCCTCATGTATGATCTCATGGAGGTCTTGTCTCACAGCCCTAGAAACGGTCATTTTACTGATTCCCCGATCTTGAGCCAACTTCACCATCAATTTTGATGGGTTCGACTCAATCAATGTCTCAAGTCCTGTTAAGAAGCAAGGTGTGCGTTTTTGGTCACTACAAGGATTGTGAGGCTTCCTCTGAGCATTCTAACTTTTCTTCAAGTTGACTACAACTTAAAAAAACAATAGATTTGGCAGACTTTGTCACTCTAACAATCTCCCAAGCATTTTTGCCGGCGCGGAATAATTCGGTAATTACAGGTCTACGGTTTAATTCTTTATTAACATTCATAGTTTGTTCAATCTAAAATACAAAATAGTACATGAGATTATTCAAGCTGGTAATATTTAAAATTTAGACTCCAACAAAATCTATACAATTAAATTTGTCCCAATTTACCAGTTACACCCTGCATATATAAGTGTGTGTGTGTGTGTGTGTGTGTGTGTGTGTGCTTCTTTGTACCCTGCTCTTGACATCACGTGATGAGTGTAAACTAGCATCATCATACAAGCGATGTTATTGGTTTCGAGTCTTCTTTGAAAAACATGCCTAGCCATGGGACAATATTACCTTACCTAGAAACAGGTGAGGGTTGACAACAGAAAGGGCATCCGACTGTACAAAATCTGCCACAGCAGATTCCTTCTAACCCAAGCAAGCATGAAAAAGTGAACATTAAATGATGGAAAGGACGGAAACCAAAGTAAACTTCAGTGGGATGTGAACTCAGAGCACTGAGAGTCGGAACGAATACCACAAAGCCAGCAAGGTCGCCTACATCTTTGCCAATTCAGCCCAAGGTTGCCAACTAACTTCTTCATTGAAAGTATATTGCAAACAAAAACTTACAACGTATTATAGAAGGGAATAAGAGTTCAGCAGCGGAAGTGATTTTAAATATCCAAGAATTTCTAGAACAATCAAGATTACAAATAGGAATGACGAAGGGAAATAACTCGATACATCAAATTACATATCTTTGCCTTCTCTCTTTAGCTGGACTCGTTTTCTTTTCAGGTTTCGTTACGCTCCTGTGCATACAGTGATTGTTATCCTCCTCCTCAACAATTTGTATCCTATAAACATATAGTTTTGTGATACTGCAGACTCCCTATTCACTCAATCTTGAACGCTTCCTTCAAGATATTCCTTTCATCTGTTTGTTCAATGTCTGTTGGTGCCATCATCGAGTTAAGGATGAAGTTTTGGAAAAGGGCATTTACAAATGAATGCAACCCATGTGCAAACCAGCACTGCAGTATATATATATATATATATATATATATGGGAGAATATACAAATAATAACAACAGACGAGGACAGGTGGTGTAAATAACAAAAGTATATATTAGTATGACGCTCGGGAATACGGAAAGTCTTTGACGTTTCGAGCTACGCTCTTCAACAGAAAGAATACGGAGACAAGGAGAAAAACACGGAGAAAAAAAAATGGAGAAAAAAAATTGAATAGTGTTCAGTCAACGGTCAATCATAATAATATATATAATATATATATAAATATATATATATATCATCATCATCATCATCATTATTCAATGTTTGTTTTCCATGCTGGCATGGGTTGGATGGTTTGACAGGAGCTAGCAAGCCAGGGAGCTGCACCAGGCTCCAGTCGTCTGTTTTAGCATGATTTATATGGCTGGATGCCCCCCTCCTAATGCCAACCACTTTACAAAGTGAACTGGGTGATTTTTAAGTGGCGCCAGCATACACACACATATATATATGTATAGTTTCTTTTTAATTATAAGAACTCTTCTTGAAAAGAAGAAGCTGAATGAATCTGTCAGTTTTAGGCAGTCGCTGATAACGTGTGTGACGTCCTCCTTAGAAATGTGATGTAATTGACATTTAAAACAATACGTGTTGGTGGTGAGCGAAAGCAGTGGAGTCCTTTTGGGTTAGGGTTAGCGTTATGAAGGATCATTAAAACAACATTGTAACACTGCAAGACAGAAGAGCCACATCTATGCTGCTCATGTTTTTGTGAGAACGTTCAAGGGATGGCATTACTCAAATTGAGTCACAGCCCTCATGTATGCATATATAGATATAACAGAGTAAGCACATAAATGTGAAACAAAGTGGAAAAAATAGTACTCGAATACCGGAGGTAGAGTAATATGCTTCATTAATAAAGCTGCAAAAAATGTCACAAAAACTGTTACTCAGAATTTCACGTTTCCGTTCGTTGGACAGTTTTGGTTCTGTCCGACGAACGGAAACGTGAAACTCTGAGTAACAATTTTTGTGACGACTTTGCAGCTTTATTAATAAAGTACACGCACGCACACACACACACATATATATCACTGTTTTTCTAGCTCCCTCTCTCATACCAAGTGACTGTAGAGCCTTGATTTGTAACATATAGGCACAAATAGTATTTGCTGAATTGCGTCAGTTACGAAGTAGTTGCTAAATTAGGTTTTACTCAGTGATGAACGAATGTAGTGGTTCTCAAACAGTCAAATACCAGCTGCCACCTCTAATTAGTGAACTTATTTTACTCCATAACTCCTCGTTAACGAGAAAACAAAACACTGAAAGCCGTGTCCATATAATTCTTATTTCTCTGCCATGGTATAGAGCAAGTTTAAAACTAATTTTATTAAACATGGCGATATTTCTGTCCCCTTTTCAATCCATAAAGGCCTCGTTTATGTGAAGCATTGACTCAGTGTGTTGCTAGATAAAATTGATAACGAAATGGTTATTTATTTCGAATATAAACTACAAAACTTTCATTTCAATTCACAACTCAACACAAAATGACAAAACCACCTGAATATTCAAGGGAGGCAACTCTTTATTGTAATTATTTCCCTTTACCAATTTACCACGATTCGTTGTTGCGCAGAATTTACGTTTTAGCCACAATCGCATTATTAGCGTTCAACATTAACCCAGCTTAAAGTATGCATTTAGAATGATCTGGATAGGAATTTTATTAACTTTTTAAATGATAATATTATTAGAATTTTAAAGAAATGTTTTATAATTTTGAAAAACATTTTGTATTTTAAATATCAAAGACGACGACAACAACAATGACAACAACATTGAAAAATACCTTAGGAATGAGAACCTAGGTTCGAAATTTCTCCAAGACACCTGATGAAGGCTGGAGGATATATCAGCCGAAACGTTGTGTTTACAACAAACAAGATGGGGACAAATATCTGTCAAATGTAAATAATGTAAATAATGCCTCATCTCTTAAATATACAACAGTGTTTACTATAATGCTTGCCAAATTCATAGCCAATGATAATACATAAACAATATTTTCCATTATATGTTGTCTATAAATTACTTGGTTGCACAAACAAAACTCAAAACACACGCATACATTACTTACTCACACAGAAGAGTACTAAACACACACACACAGAATGACAGAGTTTATTTATTGATTAGTTCAAAAATTTGAGTTTCTAGAGGCGTCACACAAATGTTATTGAAACTCAAATTAATTTTATGGATGCCAATTGCTAAAGGCAACAGAAAGAAGCTCTGCATTTTAATAAAATATATGAAAACTGATATCACATAACTAAACTAAGCCTCTATGTGGTTGCTTTACATGTCAGAAATAGTAGCCTAATTACATCACTTTTAAGAAAGGGAAGGATACATTGGAGAATGTAGTCTTACATGCACTTAGGATGTTGGGCTGGTCATGACTGGATTGTCATTTGATCATAGATCTGCTCAGGTTTACACTAAGCTCTAACAATACACAAGAAGGTGGTGAGCTGGCAGAAACGGTAGCATGCCAGGCGGAATGCTTAGAGGTATTTCATCTGTCTTTACGTTCAGAGTTCAAATCCTGCCAAGGTCGACTTTGCCTTTCATCCTTTCAGGGTTGATAAATTAAGTACCAGTTGCATACTGGGGTTGATCTAATCGACTGGCTCCCTCCCCTAAAATTTCGGGCCTTGTGCCTAGAGTAGAAAAGAATATTTAGCCACAAAGGTGGCGAGATTGCAGAAACATCAGCACGCTAGGCAAGATGCTTAATGGTATTTCGGCTGACTTTACATTCTGAGTTCAAATTCCACCGAGGTCAACTTTGCCTTTCATCCTTTAAGGGATAATAAATTAAGTACTAGTCATGTACTGGGGTCAATCTAATCGACTGGGACCCTCCCCACAAATTTCGGACTTTGTGCTTAGAGTAGAAAAGAATAATTGAACACAAGTTAAGACAGGGAAACAGTTGATCTGTTTCAGAAAATAAAAAAATCACTAAAGAGAACAACAGAACTTCAGTAGTAACTTCGAAGCACCGGGGTGCGAATGATGGATGTTACGAGGTGAAAGTAAGAAAAAGACAAGAGATGCTTTAAGGTAAAGTTTTATGAAGAAAATTGTCATAAAAACTATGAAACATGAAACTTTTCTATCAGTTGTTAAATGGAAGAAAAGAAAGTGGTTTAGTCATGTGACACTACAGGGTGATTCAAAAGTCTCCATACATAGGAAGAAATTATTTTTTTATAAGAAACGGTTTATAAGATCCCCTAGATTCTCCGATCTGACCCCTCTTGATTTCTATCTTTGTGGGCATTTGAAAGGCATGGTGTATCGCAGAAAGATCATCATCATCATCATCGTTTAACGTCCGCTTTCTATGCTAGCATGGGTTGGACGATTTGACTGAGGACTGGCTAGCCAGAAGGCTGCACCAGGTCCCAATCTGATCTGGCAGAGTTTAAAAGTCATAAATCATTTGAAGGAACGCATCACCAACTCCTTTGCACAAGCATCACCAGATGTGTTATCACGAGTTCACAATGAGTTGGGGTTAACGTATTGCAATGTGTATTCAAAACAATGGTAACCATATAGAGCCTGTTAAAAAAAAACAAAAAAAAACAGTTCTTATAAAAAGATAAATTGACCCTGTGTATGGCGACTTTTGAATCACCCTGTATAATTCAAGCAAAGATGGTCACACATGAAGAAGTCTCAGATAAAAGAGACATAGGAAAACCACGAAGAGGGAAACTGAGCAACGCTAACGAATGGCAGCTGTGTACCTCTGGTTTCCTCTGTGTACCTCTGTGTACCTCTGTGTACCTCTGGTTTCCTCAATGAATAAATTTTGATTGATTAACATAAGAAAAAATTTAGGAAATATGCTTTATTATGTTCTAAAAAGAGTAAATAATTTCCATCTGGTCTTCTATTAGCTGTGGTGTACCATTATCTCTTCCGCTGGAATTTCCACCTGTACTGTGCTGCTCTTTTTTGAGTTTCTTTTGCAACTTTGGTCCGTTTTTCCTTCTTATTCTACACAAAAGAAAGAAATGAGATACAGGTAATTTCTTTAAAACAGTTAAACAAAATCAAAAGAACAGCAAAATTTATTTCCAGAATCCAACCAATGCAGTTTATGATGAAGGCTGTTGTTTTGTACAGCCCATCAACACCATCTTCCTCTTCATTTCCAGCTAAGGTTACCATTCCATTAAGCTCAGCCTCTCACAAGTCCTATTATTCCAACCAAATTTCCTTTAATAATATTTAAAAGCCTGAAGGCAGCAAGCTGAGCAAAATGCTTAGCACCATCCTGGTTGTCTTTATCGTTGTTGTTGTTTAATGTCCACTTTCCATGCTGGCATGGGTTGGACGGTTTGACTGGTCTATGGTCAAAAAAATTCCAACAATGACCACCCCCATCGATTTTTTTCACGCTTAATATCTAATGTACACTACATTTAGGAGTAAACACTGGCAGTGTTACTGTTGCACTGAAGGTGGGTCCACTTTGAGATGGGTCCACATTGAAGTGGGTCCACATTGAGATGGGTCCACATTGAGGTGGGTCCACTATGATCATCCTATATTTGAGACTGGTGCAACATAAAAGCAACCAGCACACTCTGTGAGGTGGTTGGCATTAGGGAAGGGCATCCAGCCATAGAAACCTCAGCAAAACAGATAACTGGTGCCTGGGTAGCCCTACAGCTGGCCAGTTTTCAGTCAAACCGTCCAATTCACACCAGCATGGGAAACAGACATTAAATGATGATGATGATGATGATATATATGAATATATATATATAGGATTGATCTGATGGAGTATTGGTTTGGCTGCTATTTCTAGCAGGTTCAGCAACTGCACAAAAGAATGTACCACAAATAAAAAAATTAACCTGAAAAAACATAAACCTATCAGGAATAAAGAAAACATCCGCAAGAGACTGTGTGTGTGTGTATGTGTGTGCAGAAGAATGGTAGCTGAATCAAAGTGAAAACAGAAAACCAAAGAACATTAACTTCCTGTGACTTTTATCAATAACAACAACACGAACAGTAACAAAGTTTCATATGTTATTTATAGTAGTTCAGACGGGTGAACGCTTCTACATGAGCAACACAAAGACTCCAAATGGTGATTATATACACATACGTAAGTATATATATATGTGTGTGTGTGTATATATATATATATGTGTGTATGTATGTATGTAGATGTATGTGAAATGCGGGTGTTTTCTCTTAAGTAACGATATCAAAAGATATTCAAATTTCTAATTTCTGATTAATTTCTCTAACCAGAAATTTCCCCCACCCCATCCTCCACCCCTCCTTGCTTTTCTTTTGAGAGTGTTAAGGGGTCAGCTGTGGGGTGATTTGAATACCTTAGCAGAGTTTGACGTAAATGAGGGACTTTGAGTAAGCACCAACAGATTATTTATGAATACATGCACACACACACACACACACACACACAAATAGAATATTTGTGTGTATTTACACATATGCATGTATATGTGTACATACATAGTTTTATAT
>NC_068988.1:93829855-93830872 GCF_001194135.2 Octopus bimaculoides
CATATGCATGATGATGTATAAATATGACTATATGAACGTGTGTGTGTAATTCTTTCTCCCCCTTTTTGCAAAGGAATATAAATTGGCGAGCGTGGGTGGATGGGCAGATGAGGTGGGAGAGCAGCTTCGGAACACATTAGCAAGACAAACAACTCCTAGCCCACACATGTAAGTATAAATATTTGCATTCTATGTTCATTTTCTACATTAGCAGAGTGATGTATTGTGGAAAGGAACAACAACAACACCACCACCAACAACAACATCATCATCAACATCAACGGCAATCACACACAAAACAAAAAAAAACCCCCAAAAAACAAAAGATTCAAAGCCAAGGGTAGATCTAAATGTGGTATTAAAGAAATCGTGAAACCTCATCTGCATATCTTACATAAAGACGCAGTAACTGGGAGCAAAGTTTCACAGTTTAGTGAAATAAAACAAAAGGGATCACAGCCAAAAATACAGGCGAATGTTAATATATTACCAGCACCAGGGAGCTTGACTCTGCGGCGGAACATTTCCATCTTGGTTTGATCTAGTGGCAGTTTGGTCTTTTTTGTTTTTTGTTTTTGTGTTTAGTTATAAATAAACTAGACATTCTTAACTAAACATGGGGGGGGATAAGCAATAAATTATTATTATTGTTGTTGTTGTTGTTATAAATATTATTATTATTGGGGGTAGATATCACCATTTTGGCACTTGTATTTTTTTTTATTTTTTCTCTTTTGTTTTTTTACTGAAAGGGGCAGGATGAAAGCTATTAAGATACTATTACTTCAGAAATGCTGTTACATAAAAAGATTTTCATGTTGAATTAACACACACAGACACACAGACACACACACACACAAAAGCATAAACAAAGACAGAAACAAACTCTCCACCCTGAAGGAAATTAATAATGTTTATATACAATGAAATATTGGATTAGCAGAATGAAAACAACACAGCATATATATGTATATATATACATATATATATATATATATATATATATATATATATATA
>NC_068988.1:93831484-93837479 GCF_001194135.2 Octopus bimaculoides
CCCACAAAAGATGAAAAAACAATGTTGACCTCAGTGACATTTGAACTTGGAATGAAGACAGGTGAAATGCTGCAAAGCATTTTGCCTGGCGTGCCACCGATTCTACAAACAGGAGCAGCAGTTTCGAATTTTGGCACAAGGCCTGCAAATTTAGAAAAGGATGGGGCGGGGGTAGTTGATAACAATTCCCCCCCCCCCTCCATATCCAACCGGTATTTATTTTATTGACCCTGAAGGGATGAAATACCAATAAGTATTTGGCCCGAAATTTGAGGGGAGGGGGACAGTCGATCATATCAACCCCAGTACTCAACTGGTACTTAATTTATCAACCATGAAAGTATGAAAGGCAATAATAATAATAATAATAATCGTTGACAAGCCAGGGAGTTGCACTAGGGTCCAGTTATATATTTTGGCTTGTTTTTCTAAGGCTGGCTGTCCTTCCTAATGCTAACCACTGTACAGAGCGTACTGGGTGCTTTCCATGTGGTGCCAGTGTGGGTGCTTTTCATGTGGCAACTATGGCTACTGACTGGGCTTTATATTATCAACCACTGAAAGATGAAAGGCAGAGTCAACTCTGGAGGGATTTGAATTCAAAATGTGAAAAAGATTTACTGTTAGGTGTTTTTTTAATCCCTGCCAAATTAACTTGCTTTGCTTTCTGTCACTTAACCCTTTCATTACCAACATGGCTCTGGGTAGAAATGTCTTGTTTTCATAAGTTCTGAATTAAAATCTTCCCCTTAGTTACAATTTATGTTCCTAACACTAGCTGAATGATAACTAAGTTATTTTATTAAATTCTTTGTTATATTTAAAGTAATTGAAAGAAACACAGAGCATCTCAAAATAAATACAGTTACGAAAGGGTAAAGATAAAAAATAATATTGATTTTAAAGTATAAACGTGCTAGTGGCAAGTAAAAAGCACCATTTAAGCATGGTTGATGCCAGTACCGCCTGACTGGCCCTCATACCGGTGGCACGTAAAAAGCACTATTTAATCGTGGTCATTGCCAGTGCCGCCTGACAGGGCCCTCGTGCCGGTGGCACGTAAAAGCACCCACTACACTCTCGGAGTGGTTGGTGCTAGGAAGGGCATCCAGCTGTAGAAACCTTGCCAGATCAGATTGGAGCATGGTGCAGCCTCCTGGCTTGACAGTCCCCAGAACATGTGACCATGTACTAGCTATTTCATTGGTTGGTGATATGTCAGGTGCTATGATATGTTGCATGTTGTCATCAACTTTGACTGCTTAACCCTTTCGCTACTGTATTTATTTCGAGATGCTCTGTGTATCTTTCAATTAATTTTAAATATAACATAGAATTTAGTAAAATAACTTAGTTATCATTAAGCTGGTATTAGGAACATAAATTGTGATTAAGGCTTGGTGGAAGATTTTAATTCAGAACTTATGAAAACGAGACAGAGCCAGTTTCAGCCGGGTTGGTAACGAAAGGGTTAACATACCAGAAACGAGAAGTGAGAGTAGACCCATGTCTAATCATTTGCGAAGGATTGATCTTGACTCTAAGTCACCATTCACAACCCAAAGAATTATATTAAATGAATTCTTTGGAAATCACAGCAGATCTATTGTATTTACTGCTCAAATTTAATGTTAAGGGTATATGTGTCTATGGTATACTCAACCATTTAGAATGCTAATTCAATGAATCTGTCAGTTCAGGAGATGAAACAAATAATTAACTGTCGAAGCTGATGAAGGTCCAGCCACTCTGTGTGTGTGTGTGTGTGTTTGTATATAAGTATGCGAATATGAATATATGCATAACAACACAAACACTGATATAATTTGGTCAGGTCTAGAGGTATGATTAGTGCTCTCTCTCTCTCTCTCTCTCTCTCTCTCTCTCTCTCTCTCTCTCTCTCTCTCTCTCTTTCACTCTCTCTCTCTCTCTCACACACACACACACATGACCGATACATAAAAAATCATTTAAATAAAATAAACCTTTGTCCCATATTATAATTAAATTTTTTCTGCTCAATTAATTTTATTTATATTTGTCTGTTACACATGGGACACACAATAACACACACACACACAGAGGCTTCAAAGCATAAACACATACTTTAGTAACAGGCAAACATAAAAACATACTCACGCATAAAATGTGAATGAAAACACACACAGAGTAAAAAAAAGGAGCAGGTTACAAAGAATCAATGAGGAAAAATTAAAAGGAAAACAATAGGGCCGAGGGGAACACACACACACACACACACACAAAAGGGGAAAATACTTGGTGTATGAAATAAAAATGGAAGCATTACTAAAAAGATATGCGAAAAAAAAAATAGATAACACAGTAAATAATATATAAAAAAAACCCCTCGGAGATGTAAGAGAAAAGAAAGCAATAGAAAGAGGAAATAGTATATAAAAAAAACAACCTATAATAATAATAATAATAATAATAATAATCAGAAGAAAGAACCAAAATAATGATGACGGAAAACCCCCCCCCAAAAAATGAAAAAATCTCCAGAGAGAAATTTAGTCAAATCAGGGATAGACAAGAGTGTTTAAATCATTTCAAAAGTGTGACAGTGTTGTTTTGTAAAGCTTTCTCTACCTTTATTCTGTGTGGTGTTTTTTATTTTCTTCTAGGATATTGTGTGTATCGAGTGATAAATGTCAGAGATAGAGGATTGAAAAGAAGAAACGGAGGCCTAAATGGCATCATGGGATTCACTGAAGTAAAGAGGGATCGGTCTCCGGCTTTGTGTGTGCTTCCTGCAGTAGTGGCCAGTCAATGGTACATCGGCAGTTATCGAGGAAAAAAAAAAACAAACAAAAAAAACAAACCCTTCTTCTATCAACTTTTTTTTTTTTACCCCTACCTCCTCCAGATGAGAGGGAGGGAAAAAAATAAAAATAAAGATGTAGGTAACATCTAAGTATGAAAGAAAGGCAAAAATACAATTGTGTGTGTGTGTGTGTGTACTTAAAAAACTGAATAATAATTTGTTTTTTTTTTTTGGAGCTAAAGTAAAAAAAGAATCAACAAAAGCCAGAAAGTGCATTGATAGTAAAAAAAAATTAAAAACAAAGAGTAATAAAAGTAGGGTTTCTTTCTATATGTAAGGTTGTATGTGTGTGCACATACACACACACACACACACACATCATCATCATCATCAACTACTTTCTTTTTAGAGTTGACTTTTTCATGTTTGCATAAGTTAAAAGGAATTCACTGAAACACGTTTTCTATGGCTGGATGCCCTTCTTGTTGCCGATCTTTGTCTGTTTCCAAACAAGCTAATATTTCCCCTTGGTTGGACATGTTTTTTTTATGATGCTTTTTACATGCCACCTGCATGGGAGCCAGTCAGGTGGCACTGGCATCGACCATGCTTGAATGGTGCTTTTTATGTGCCACTGGCACAGTGAGCCAGTCAGGCCATCTTTTATGGAAACACCACAATTAATCCAGTCTTCAAAAAAAAAAAAAAAAAAAAAAAAAAAAAAAAAAAAAATTACCAAAAGATTCTTCTGTTGTTGCATTTTTTCTTCAATAATTTTCAGGTTCTTTTCTCTTTCAAGACGTTTTTTCAGTAGATTGTATTGCTTTTTCTGTTCAAGAGCCAATGACTACAAGAGAGCAAAAAGAGAGAAATGGTAAGACTGATCATAACAAGAACCACATGTAAAAGAGTTCCATGAAGAAACATGGCTTTTATTTGTTTAAACAAAAATGTAATGTCTAAGATATTGGTTGTTTACAGCTTCAGACAAATTACTTTTGGGATATAATTATATTTCTTTATGGTTGAGTTCAAATCCTAGCAAGCTCTACTCTCCTTTTTGCCCTTCCAGGGCCACTAAAATATAATACCAGTCATGAGTTGAAGTTAATATAATCAAACGTTTCATTCCACCAAAATAGTGTCACTGTTGTTGAATTGCGGCAACCAGTGCTACTTGAATAAGGCTGTAGTTTGAAATCACTCTCCTGTTGATATTTAGAAGATGATTTACTTCAGTGAAATATAAAATGTATGGCTGACTATTTGAATGGCTCAAGTTGTAATCATAACGTCTTCATTGTGGGGCATAAAAATTTAGGACGTTAATGCTTGATAATGTTAGGGAGTTTATTGAAGAAGATTTAACAAATAGACTGAGAAAAACCAAGTGAAAGAGCCTTCCTTGCTGACATATATATTGTTGTTAACTATCACCTCAGTCTCTCTTATTTTCCTTTCTGCTCTGAACAAACTGATTATAAATTTTTCCAAGTAGTTGTGAGCATCCAGCCTTTATTGTGAAGTATGTTGTTCTAATATTTATGATTTGAATTTAACTGCTATGTTTATCAAGTTGAGTTAAACTTCCTTGTTAATACATAAATTTAACAGGTGTAAGAAAAACCAACAGAAATTGAACAAAGAAAACTAATATTTATATAATATAATTTCATTCTCTTCTAAGAGCACAGTCTCTTTCATCATTACGTTGCTCTGTGAAAATTCAATGAACGTGTGTCTGTGTGAGTTTATATAAATGAGGCATAAATGTAAGCAGAGCTACAAAAGCTTTCATTGTGGAAACCATTGCATAGACATATATCCCATTTAATTTCGATGTGAACAAACCAGATTTCTAAGTTTTACAACATTACAGCAACAAACATTTCACAAGTACCATATTGGATATAATAGAGTAAGCATTCATCTTAATCAAACAGAACAAAGAAATCACCGATTTGAAAGAATCTTTCCATAACGGAGGTGAGAACATCTGACTTCTAGCGGGGTGGCAGAAGATTCTGACTAATCTTTTTGAAAAGGTGAACATTATCAAAGAAAGTTGTTGTTAACATTAGAGAAATAGGCATATTTATCCAAAATGACAGTTCCATTATATTAAGCAAGTCTTTAAATCACGTCTCATTCATATTACTTTACCACACTCTTTTATTCTGTTGATCGGCACCCGATGTTACTGCTGAATAATCATACATTTCATTTTGACCTGATGAATACAATTAAATGACCAGAGAACCGTTAACTTTAGCTGCAATATCTAAAATGAATAATGTCAACAATAGCAAAACTAAAGAACTTCATCAACTCTTGAATGTCTTGACAGAACCAGAATGATAGAAGAACAAAAGAAAATAAATCCCCAATTAACTATTAACTCAAAGATGTCTGTGATAACGTGCGATAGTTTCTCTTTACACTTTCTTCTATTTATTACAAATGAAACTGTATCATATCATCTTCAACTGCTTAATAATCACAGTTTGGAAACCTGCCAGACAGCTGACCATTTCTTCTTTACAGGAATTCAGTCCAGCTACGGCCATTCTATTTATGATGCAAATGCTGCAACATGACGGTAAGATCTTGGTGAGCTGAGTGAACGATAGAAGTTCAATTTTCATTGGAGTGAGTCCATTTGTCCGATACCAGAGGGTTTCCAGAAAGACCAATAAAGGAGATTTTACATAAAATGCAGTACCCATGATGGGATTTGAACCTAACAGTCTTTAACTGGCAGTCTGTAACTCAACCAGCTGGGCCAGATGTAAATCCATACAAAATAACAACAATATTGTTGGAAAGAGAATAACGAATATGAAAATAAAAGCTGGAATATCGATATGCAATGTTAGTTTCCTAGTTGCAACATATTTCCAAAGACAGAATGTGAAGAGTTTCCAGACACAAAAGGAAACCCGTTCACACCCCAGTTAACCCTTTAATGATACAAATACGGAAAAAACAAAACCCAAAAAAAAAAAAAACCCAAAAAACCTGCCTCATCTTTTCTTTTGCTGTTATTATAATCTAATGTTGCTAGAAAGGACAGTAAAAAGTCAAACATAAACTATTGAAAAGATGATGATGATGATGATGTTGGCAGCAGTAGAGGGTGATGATGATGATAGTGATGGTGATGATGGTGATGATCATGTTCATGGTTGCTGTTGATCCTCTTTTATATAG
>NC_068988.1:93838287-93857883 GCF_001194135.2 Octopus bimaculoides
TATATGTATATACATACATATATATATATATATATGTATATACATATATACATATATATATATATGTATATACATACATACATATATATATATATGTATATACATACATACATATATATATATATATATATATATATATATATGTATATACATATTTGTGTGGGTGGGTGTATGTGCATGTATTTAGGTCTTCGCATACACCCACACACAAACAGACCCACGTATATACACACAGAGATATAAGGATGCGTGTGTATGTGTGAATGCGTGTATGGTAGTGACAAGTTGTGGCCAATATAGTGTGATGCATAGCAGCTTCCTTGTAAACTGGCCGATGAAGCATAACATGGCCCATACATGGCAAGATGATTTTCAAATCTTAACAACAGGAAAACAAGAAAGACAAAGTCTTTAGAGTCGAAAATCAAAACAAAAACAACAAACACCAACAGAAAATTCTTACAGAAACTCGTGTTTTACGTTAAGGCCTCGACAAGAGGTTCCTCAGATGTGTCTTTTGTCTGCTTAGTGCCTTTCTCTCTTTACTTGTTACAGACAGCTGTTCTCTGGTGTACAATTCCTTTAATAAACAATAAATGATGTTGGCACGGGTTGGTGGTAGGGCAATGGGGAAGACACAACAACAACAACAACAACAACAACAATAGCAATGATCACAACGGCAGAGATAACAACAACAATAACAGTAAGGGATGATGATGATGATCAGAGGAAAAGAATAGAAATTGAACTGAGTGGAATAAATTTAGAATTTTGTTGGTATTTTTGTTATTATAGTAATAAACCCTGAAAATCTGTGTTGTTTGTTAAAACCCCTGTAAATATCTGCATCCGTCCTCTACACAATAAACTCGGAAAATAGCTTCTTTTCTTTTTTGTCTTTTTGAACATTTTAAATGTCAACTTCAACTGTCTTTAAGATGTAAGAAGACATATAAGTGTGAATCTGGAGATGTGTGCCTCACATTCAGATGTATGGGAATATAGTCAAGCAGATGTGTGTAGGCGTGAGTATGTGTGTTTCTATACATATATACATACATATAAATACATGTTATATGTTTATATATAATGTATACATATGCATACACACATATGTGAACAAAGAACAATATATATATATATATATGTATATAGACCAGCAAACATGACAGAACATATGTGAATGCACAAGCTTGTGTATTTGGTGGCATAAATATATAAACATACAGACACACACATACATGCACGTGCATACAGGAAGTGAAAGATATAGGTAAACACACACAAACAACATAGATCAGTGGAGAAGTACAAGCAGAAGTCAATAATAAAGGGGAAAGTATGAAATGGCAGATTCCGTGAGCTGTAGTGGAAACATTATCGAATATACAACAGGATCATACTCTTGGATGAACGATTTTGAAAAGGTGCAAATTGTATGTCCTGTAGATATTGGCCAGATAATGCAGCTGTAGGTGTTTGTAAAAGTCAAAGATGAATATGTTGAAAGAGTGGGACAATGGTAGGGAGATGGAGAGAGAGAGAGAGAGAGAGAGAGAGAGAGAGAAAGAGGAGAAATGTCAAATAGACATAAAAGATGATGATACAAACAGAGAGAAAATATCACCGCAACGGATGAGACAAATACATTCTGGGATATTTCCCTACCATTTACTGATTTTTTTTGTAGTTGTTTACATTCCCTGACATGCATTTTGAATAGAAGATAAACAGACGTATATCAAGTGTATCCATCAATGGGTTAATTAGTGCAAACCAACAACCAAGGATTAACCCTTTAGGATTTTGATTACTCTCTCAAATATAATACTTGTTAATTCATGTTGTTTCGATCTCCATCTGCATTATTTTTCATAGTTATCAGATTTTGTGGGGGTTTTTTTTTTATGATGGTAAGGTGTAATTCAGAACAGATTTAGCTGTCATTTCTAGCAAGATGAGTAACAATCTAGAAGCTCTCCTCCATGTTTTGTGTTAATCAGAAGGTGCCTTGTTTGTTTAGCCACAGGTCAAACCTAATCGAGTCAACCAATGAGCCAAAACATTCTAACCACGACTATCCTTTCTTTTTAGGAAGGGTTACATTATCTACTGTGTCAGGTTGTTACCTCATATGATAGGATGTGATTTGGGGGAGATTTAGTTGGTATTTTTAACAGGTTGACTGCCCATATAGTGGTTCTCTCACAGCTATTTTAAAAGGGGAAAAAAATCTCTCTGCTTCAATTGACCAAACTAGGATTCAACACAGCATTTCAGGCTAATGAAAGCACCCTAATCCTAACCCAACTAACAGCTATTCACTCAACCAGCTGTGACTTCTGTCTGGGGCTACAACATATGAATAATTTATAGATAATTATTAGATAATTAGGTAATTTCCTTGATGGGAATCTAAGCTCTCTTCTTTCAACCAGACAAGAGCGTTAACCACTACAGTTTTAGGAAACTGCCATTGTTGATAATAAATTAAGCTCTCAGTAAATAATAGCAGTTGACAGGTTTAATTTGATGGCAGAAATTGTGGCTTTGGTGTAATGGTTAGCATGCTTGCTTAGTCAACAAGAGGCTGATTGTTTGATTTCCATTGAGGGCTGTTGCATTTCCCCTGCCATGCTAGTTTTAATTTACATATGCATATTAGTTAATTGATTAAAATTCCATATTATTGAGCATGTGTGTGAATGTCAGTGACTGTCAGCACGTAAGTGTTGATGTCAGTGACTGTCAGCACGTAAGTGTTCATGTGGTGTGTGAGTAAGAAATATGAGTGTGTGTGTGTGTGTGTGAGCGTATAAATATTCATGTATGCGACAATGTAAACATGAATGTGTGTAATATTAATGGACTTCTTTGTCTATTGCAAAATTTTTTGGAGAATCTTTGGTATTAAATCATCATCAACATCGAAGTTTAACGTCTGCTTTCCATGCTAGTATGGGTTGGACGGTCCGACTGGGGACTGGGAAGCCAGGAGGCTGCACCAGGCTCCAGTCTGATCTGGCAAGGTTTCTACAGCTGGATGCCCTTCCTAACGCCAACCACTCAGAGAGTGTAGTGGCTGTTTTTTACATGCCACTGGCATAAGGGTCAGTCAGGTGGTACTGGCATTGACCACGCTTGAATGGTGCTTTTTACTTGCCACCGGCATTGACCACGCCTAAATGGTGCTTGTTTCATGCCACTGGCACGGAACCAGTCAGCCAGCACTGGCAATATTCACACATGAATGGCGCTTTTTACATGCCTTTCAGGACAAGTGTCTATAAGAGAGAGTAAACTTGACAGATGCAACCCTACTACCGAATTTAGATTTTTGTGCTTGCTTGGATGACACCGTTAATCCTTAGCCAGGTTCTGCTTAAACTGCAGCTTGTTCCCATCATATCAAAAGACACATTGAATAGAATCTTTTGAACATCAGAATATGAAGTGAAACATTACAAATGGAGTGTTAACCACAAATAGAGGACAATAAATGTGGAATCAAATGACTTGATTAGTTTTCTCTGCAGAGAGTAAAACTTACATAATAATAGGATCACATCAAAGAATTACCTTCTGTCTTTTACTGGTTTCAGTCAATAGACTATGGTCGCCTTGAAGAATTTTTACTTGAATGAATTGACCCCTGTACTTATTCTTTTTTCAAAGCCTGGTTCTTATTCTATCAGTCACTTTTTGTTGAGCTGCTAAGTTACAGAGATATAAATGTATCAACACTGGTTGTCAAGTGGTGGTGGAGGGATAAACACAGACCTAAAGACACACACACAACATTTATGTATATATATATATATATATGCGATGGGCTTCTTTCAGTTTCTGTCTACCAAATCCACTCACAAGGCTTTGATTGGCTAACATATATCAGACGTGTTTTCTAATAAAGGCCAACATCTCTGTTTGTTGTTCAAGTCGCCAAATAAGCTTAAGCCCAGTTTCCCAATACTTTTTACAAATTCAACACCCCCTCCTCGCCCCTGCTTCCACAACATCACCTATCTCCTCTTTCTCTCACTCTGTATCCTCCCATCTCTCTCTCTTGTCCCCCTTCTCACACATACACACACACATTTGTGTGTATTAGAAGACACCTCTCTTATTATATATATTAGAAGAAACTTGTCCAAGATGCCACACAGTGGGACTGAACCCAGAACCACGGGGTTGAGGAGCAAGGTTCTTACTACACAGCCCAAATCTGTACCCAATAAGCCATTAAGGTGTCTAGCAATGTCTTCAATAGCTGAATCAAATATCACAAAAATAAGACTATTTCTGAGACCCCTTCTAACAGAATCATTCAAATAATCTCATTTCTCCGCCCACTGTTAGGTTTTCTTTCATATCACAACGAGAACAGACAAAAGAAAAACACAAGCACTCGTAATAAAATAAAATTATCTAATTTAAGTAAAATCTGATGGCACAAGGACGAGAATACACAGAAAACTATCAGTATTAATTGTTTGCCAATGTATGGATAACTTACAGTAGGTGATATTATCTTACAAGGGAGGCCTAAACAATAATGGCAAAAATAATTGGAAATTTCAGAAGAAACTGAACAAACGTGAATGTGTGTGTGTATGAGAGAGAGAGAGAGAGAGATGGGATGATGCAGAGTGAGAGAAAGAGGAGAGAGGTGATGTAGAGGAAGAAAGGGGGTGAGGAGGGTTGTTGAATTTGTAAAAAGTATTGGGAAACTGGACTCAAGCTCATCTGGGGACTTGAACAACAAACACACAAATGTTGGCCTTTCTATATGTTTCCTGATGCTTTTGTCATTCCTCGTGTCAGTTTTATTATTAACAACAGATCTGTCCTTTCGTTAAGTTAATCTGGGGAATAAGGGAGCAGGAAGTGTGACTGGTCGACAGACACTGTTGTAGCTATAATGGCAATGAGGAGAAAAGCTGTTGAAAATGAACTCAGTCTAAATAGAATGTTCAGCAGAAAATAGCAGGAGTATAATCTATATAATTGGCTAAATGACATCTTAAATACAACCACACAAGTAACAGCAACAAAACAGAGTTTTTGCAGTGTTAGGTTTTGTTTTTGAGGGTTTTATATATTTGATGTATTTTTTTTCTTTTTGTTTTTACTTTCCTCATTCTTCATTCTTGAACTCTTTTACCATGAAGATAGAAAAGAATGAAAGTATTTAAAACAAACAAACAAACAAACAAACAAAAGTGTGTAGATGTATTTTCAGAGAGTTGACCACCAGAAATGGTATTAATATCACAGAACTCTTTGGAGAATTGAACCATTTCCAAAATGGTAAAAAGCTACACCAATTAGCTGAGTGAATGCAACCATATATTGCTCAAACTCTAAGCAGGACACAAGCTGACGTTATAGAAATCTTTGTTCCATAGTAATATGAGTGATTGACAGATGGTGGTGATTGACAGATGGTGGTGAAATTAGAGATGAATAAATAAAAGACACAAGGATAATGGTATTTTCTACCACCATAACGCCAACAACATCCAGTAACAACTTCCATTTAAAGGAATGATAATGATGATGATGATGATGATGATGATGAAATTATGGTGGATAAAGAACATAATGATGGTGACAATAATGAAAATAAGATGATGATGATGATGATAATGGTGATAAAAGAGAAGACGAAGAAGTGACATAGGAATAAATGAACCAACAAGAAAGCTGTTAACCTGTTAGAAATAGCAACAAAATCTCTTTCTTAAATCAGACCCAACTATCTTTAGAGAAGGATATATTAGATAACACTAGGTTAAATACAGAATGCCTGAAAATAAGATGAATCTGCTTGGTTGAGACCTACCTAGGGCTAAACGGCAACAATTAAATATAGAAAAAAAAAAGGACAATAAATGAGAAGTAAACAATTGAGATGCTCTACAGTGAAGGTATAAACCAGGCATGGGTAAAGTTTTATGAGAAGTGGTTGGCACGAGACATGGCTCAGCATCAGGCAAAACGATAAATGTCGCCCTTTCAAAGCCTAGTCAGGCTCATGGGCCCGGTGTCCCGGTTTCTATGACATATATGTTCCCCCGCAGCTGGACGGGGACGCCAGTCCATTGCAGCGTTACTCAAGAAACAGGAAGAAAGAGTGAGAGAAAGTTGGGGCGAAAGAGCACAACAGGGGTCTCCGCTCCCCCTGCTGGAGCCTCGTGGAGCTTTTAGGTGTTTTCGTTCAATGAACACTCACAACGCCCGGTCTGGGAATCGAAACCGCGATCCTCCAACCGTGAGTCTGCTGCCCAAACCACTGGGCCATTGCGCCTCCACAGCATCAGGCAAACCACACTATTAAAATATTCAAAGTAAATTCTCGTTATGCGTGCCATTCAGAAAGTCCAGCAAGATGCAGCCCTGCAGCCCACCAAATCCTGTTAAAGTAGCCCATCCATTTTTGTCCCTCAATATCAGACTCTACTCAGCAGAGGGGTCTTGTTGTGCAGCTACTTGATGAACTTACGAGTGCTGGGGCCATGAGAAAAGCACCCAGCATGCGGTGAAGTGGTTGGTGTTAGGAAGGGCATCCAGTTGTAGAAACCATGTCAACATAGACAGTTGGAGTTTGGCACAGCCTTCTGGTTTCTTTATTTATGACTTGTCCAAGCAGTATGGAAAAGGGGTGTTAAATATGTTAAACGATGATGATTTTATATTTATATACATATAGGTGTAGGAGTGGCTGTGTGGTAAGTAGCTTGCTTACCAACCATATAGTTCCGGGTTCAGTACCACTGTGTAGCACCTTGGGCAAGTGCCACCTACTATAGCCTTGGGCTGACCAAAGCCTTGGGCTGACCAAAGCCTTGGGCCGACCAAAGCCTTGGGCCGACCAAAGCCTTGGGAGTAGATTTGGTAGATGGAAACTGAAAGAAGCCTGTCATATATATATATTTATATATGTGTGTGTGTGTGTGTGTGTGTGTGTGTGTGTGTGTGTGTGTGTGTATGTTTGTGTGTCTGTGTTTGTCCCAACAACATCACTTGACAGCTGATGCTGGTGTGTTTACGTCTCCATAACTTAGCGGTTCAGCAAAAGAGACCGATAGAATAAGTACTAGGCTTACAAAGAATAAGTCCTGGAGTCAATTTACTGAAGCCAATGGCGATTTTGAATAAATTTACTCTACTATTTCAAGATATTTTTATGTAATTTTGGTAAATATATCTGTTGAAATGAGATTTCAGTGTTATTTTCATTTTTGCGTAATTTAGACAGCTTATTCAGTTCCCCCTGTGTGTGTGTGTGTGTGTGTGTGTGTGTGTGTGTGTGTGTGTGTATATATATATATATATATATGTATGTATTTGTAAATATGTATGAGTGTGTACGTATATGCACATCATTGTCATCAACATTTAACGGGTGTTAAAAGTCGATGATGATGATGATGATGTGCACATATATATACACAAATATATATATATATTTCTATTTTAGTAGAAGCAACAGCAAGACTCAAGGTCTGAGAGTTTTGTGTGCTGGCACTCATCAACATACATGTTTACAAATACATATGTATGTGTGTATGTATATATATATATATATATATATATATATATATATACACACACGTGCATACCTATACACACTTTATACACATACATACATGCATATATAATTTATATATACAATCTTTTGTTAAAATATACATGAATTTGTAAGTGTTCAATCTAACCCAAACCAACTTTAACCAACTTGTGTTAAGTTGAAAATATGGAACAAAAAAAAAAACACCCCCAAAAAACTCATCTTGTACAACATTAACATGTGAAGAAGCTCACAACAGAATTTCAGAATAATACTTAATCCTGAAATTATTTAATAAATTAATAATTTGAAATTAAAAAAAATAACTTATGAAATATGAAATTTTCTAAACTTATAAAGCCAACGTTGTAAAAGAGACAAGTATGGTATAATTGTGTATTCTGTATTTGTACAACTTTCTACTTACTTTCTGATAGATCACAAGTTTCTTTTCTTTATCCTATGTTTTTGGGTTGTTTTAATCCCACATTTTTATTTATCAAGCCTACTTCAAACTGAAGAACTCTTGTACAAGCTTTAGATTGTTCTATAACATTGTTTGTTGTTTGTCTGTAGCCTTCAGAACATTAGTTCTTGGCTTTCACATGAGAAATTATTAATAATGGTAATAAAAACCTAAAGACTGTGTTTGAAGAGTTTCCTGTTCAGAATTAGATAACAACTAAAAGTATCGTTAAAAATAATAATAATAATAATAATAATAAAAAAAGAAAGAAAACAAAACAAAAAAATGCAAACAAATCTCAGCAAAATAAAGGTTAAAAACAACAAAAAAAACCTTATCAAAAACAATATAAATATATATGATCAATAGTGTTTATATTCCATACTCTACAAGAAGTTCATTTTATTTGTAAAGTTTAATACCAAGTCTAGATATGTGTGTATGTGTGTCTGTATATATGTCTTTGTTTGCTGTGAATATAATGAGGAATTTTAAAATTCTATGATACATGATTGAAAACGAAAAAGAGAACCGAAAAGTTTATATAAAAATTTTTAAAACGAAAAGCCAAAGAAAAACAAAACTGTAATTTTAGAAACTTTAAAGATGCACAATATTCAGTAAAATAAAGAAGGAAAATAACAACAACAACAACAACTATAATAATAATAATGAGAAGAAGAAGAAGAACAACAACAACACAACAACAAACAAAAATGAATGTAAAATTTGAAAGTGAAAAATAAAGAAGTAGAAAATGAGAATCTCTCTTCAATCTACATCAAATTGAATTCATTATAGGAAAGAAAGACTCTTGTTTCTGGCTCTTTTTACTGCAATGATGCAACAAAATATAAGCATACATGTAGAATATTTGGAAACCATCAACACAAACACACACACACTTATACACATATACACATGTGCACACTCGCTCACACAAACATTAAGAGAAGCAATGTCTTTGAATTTCAGGCTGATTAAAGAAGAACTCAGTTTTAAGAGGATTGGATGTGAAAAATTTGACAATAAGATATTGTGATGATTATAGTGATTGGAAGAGGCTAGTAGTAGTTGCAATTAATCTAGACAACAATATAGAATCTATTCCAAAAGAATCCTTACCACTCTTCCTCCTCCACCACTACCACCGCCGCTGTCACAACCACCACCACGACTACTGCCACTACCAAAACTGCCCCGCCCTCAGCCCCCAGTTAGCTTCGACTATTATTGAAAGCTCTAACTTATATTATCTATAGGTTCTAAGCTGTTCCTATATATTATTTCAGTTGTGTCTCCCCTACTACTTCTTTCTACCTTACTGGCCTTATCCCTGGCACCAGGAAGCGTTCCATGGATTTCTGGATCAGCCCTGTTTAGAAGGTAACGAGTGATTAACGAACATCCTGCCCCTACTGGATAAAACGGAAGCCTGTCAACAGTTTTGTGCTCATAAGAGCATTTGAACCAATCACTACAGACTAATGATATACAACACACCTGCTTCTCAATGTAAAGAACATTTTCTACTCTAGGCACAAGACCCGAAATGTTTGGGGCAGGGGCCAGTCGATTAAATCAACCCCAGTACGCAACTGGTACTTAATTTATCAACCCCGAAAGGATGAAAGGCAAAGTTGACCTTGGCGGAATTTGAACTCGTGGCCGTTGCCAGTATCGCCTGACTGGCCTTCATGCGGGTGACACGTAAAAGCACCTACTACACTCTCTGAGTGGTTGGCATTAGGAAGGGCATCCAGCTGTAGAAACTCTGCCAAATTTAGATTGGAGCCTGGTGTTGCCATCCGGTTTCACCAGTCCTCAGTCAAATCGTCCAACCCATGCTAGCATGGAAAGCGGACGTTAAACGATGATGATGATGATGATGAACGCAAAGACAGGTGAAAGACCGCTAAACATTTTGCTCAGGGTGCTAACGTTTCTATCAGCTCACTGCCTTAAATGTATCTTCTTTTCTACTAAAGGCACAAAGCCTGAAAATTGGGGGAGGGTACCAGTCGATTACATCGACCCCAGTACGCAAGCGTTAAATGATGATGATAGTCACATGACATTACAAAATCCTTATACCTAATTATTCCTGATTATATATTCTCGTTAAGTGAGTTTTCCCTTTCTTCTTTTGGTTTAGTTATGAGGAAGAAGCAGGGCTTTTGGTCCTCACAGACCCTGACAGGGACAAATGAGGCCGACATGGTTAATCTTCCTCTTGAATAATTGCAAGTTTATCACTGCAAGACACAAAAAAAAAAAGAAGAAAAAACCACAACAAAAAACATGGGTATGGAGAGGTAGGTTGGGTGCGGGGGTTAGCATTGGCATTAGGATTAGGGTTGAACGTGGAGGGAGAACACACTACGAATGATGAGACGGGGAAGGAGAAACAAGTGAGTGAGGAGTACTTGAGTGAAGGTGACGCAAGACCAGGCAGTTTGGAGGAGCAGTGGCTGTTATAGTAGGAGAGAGAGAGAGAGGGGGAGTGAGGGCACCTATACTCTTTTACTTGTGGCCATGCTGGAGCACCGCCTTTAAGTCAAGCAAATCGACCCCAGGACTTATTCTTTGGAAACCTAGTACTTATTCTATCGGTCTCTTTTGCCGAACCGCTATGTTACGGGGACGTAAACACACCAGCATCGGTTGTCAAGCGATGTTGGGGGGACAAACACAGGCACACAAACATAAACACACACACATATATACATACATATATATGACAGGCTTCTTTCAGTTTCCGTCTACCAAATCCACTCACAAGGCTTTGGCCGACCCGAGGCTATAGTAGAAGACACTTGCCCAAGGTGCCACGCAGTGGGACTGAACCCGGAACCATGTGGTTGGTAAGCAAGCTACTTACCACACAGCCACTCCTATGCCTATGTGTGAACAATTTAATGTAATCAGTCTCTATATTTACCTCCTGCTTAATAGAAACTCCAGCCAGTTGGCCAACACCTATTGTTTAAAGAAAGGCTCTGTATGAAATATTTGATGTTTATGTTTCCCATCATACGCGAACATCTTTGACTTTTAGCTTTTTACCAAATTGACTAATTAACTCTTACTGACACAAACCACTAATAAACACCTTCCTTAAATTATACTAATTACACTTCATCAATACCATATTAATTATACACTAATTATACCCTATTAATTTTGTCTAGCTATAACTCTTTACAGTCAAGAAGTGACATCAATAAAGGAAAAAAAAAACAATAAAAAGTTCCATTAGATATTATCTGTGAAATTTTATTTTATTTTCAGTTAGTTTTGCAGAACTTGTGCAGATCTTTACAAAGCTAAGCAAGCTGTTTATATTTGCTATGTCAATATCTCCTGCCTGATCAAGACTTAAGCCAAGTTGTTCAACGGACACTGTGATATTTGAGTTATTGACAATCTCCCTTGGCACTTGCATTCTGCTACAACCACCACCCCACCACCCCACGGAAAGAACTTGTTTAAGACTCTGGCCAGTCTCGATTCAATCTCCTTCGATCCAATGAGATTTACAACAGCATCCCACGGGACCGATCTCTGCTAACAAAAGCCTGAATCGGTCTGCGGTCAGAGAACCAGCTGTTGTCCAACGTTGAATGTTGATTCTGCACAGCACCTCTGTCACCTGCAATTTATTACAAGGGTGTCTTCATAAGTGAGAAATGCTGCAACATGACAATGCACTGCTGCATCAGCACTAACAAGATGACAGAAGCATGGAGAGAAAGGCTGGGAAGGAGATAAGAAAGGAAAGGAAGAAAGAGGGAAAGAGCATAATGAATGTAACCACCATTAAGACCACCATTACCACTCTGTTCTAACAACCTGTGCCATTTTTATTACCATTGTTGCTACCATCATCAACACCATTATCATGGCTTCTAACAACCACTGCCATTATTGCTGGACGAAACGACCGACCATCACTACTGATGCTACCATCACCAAAACATACACAGAACTCCTACTACAACCACAACCAACACACTCCCACCATCATTTCTTGCTATACCACCGCTGCCGCCATCACCACCACCACGACCATCACCTCCAAACTTACTGCCACTACCACTACTATGACAACGACGACGACGACGACGACCACTACTACTACCGTCGTCATCATCACCATCACCACCACCGCCACCAGCATCACCTCCACACTTACTGCCACTACCACTACTACTACTACTACTACTACCACCACCACCACCACCACCACCACTGGCGCCATCACCTCCACAACCACTATCACCACTACTACCACTGCCACCATCACCACCACTGTCGTCGTCATCATCATCATCATCACCAGCACCAGAACCAGAGCTCAGTGACTCAATAGCACCAAAGCCAGCCACAGTAGTGGGAGCTAACACAAATGGACCATGTCACTGAAGACTGAGAGGGTGGCGAAGCAGGACGAGGAGGAGGAGGAGGAGACGGTGGGCAGCAGATCAATTTCTAACACAGCTGTACAAGGAGCGAGGTTGGCAGAATGGAGAAGAGCAGAGAGGCAGCGGCGGGAGTGAAAAATTGCTATTAGAAGAGGCAGAGGGGGAGAAGGGATGAAGACAGAATGGAAGGAGGTGAAGTTCACAGGGAAGCAGAGGTGGAAAATGGTAAGGGAAGGGAAAGGACGAGGTGAGGCTGCCTTGTGTGCAAACACTGGCCAAATTGAAGATGTTGTTTCTTCTAACTCAATCAGCCAACCCAAAGACAGCTTGAGATTGTTAGCTAAATTACTACAGATAGATATGCGGCAGTGATTTATCACCCACCCCGCCACCAGCACCACCACCACCACCACGATCTGTATTATTTGCTTTTGTGTCAAACAAGCAGAGAGATGAATTAGGGAGCATAAGCAGGGAGAGTTGTTGTCTGTGGCCCTTTGAAACTGCTAACAGCAACACCTTATGTCTAACAACACCTTCGCATATAACAATTAGAGCCAACCTATTCAAACGTTCTTCTCATGTAGATTGCTTCCACACCAAATTTCTAAGCCTAGACACACTCTTACTTACAGTTACCAAACACCCAGAACTTTTATTTGTAATAACCAACTCAATCAAGCAAAAAAATAGACAGGAAATTTTCTCAAAGAATAATTTCATATTTCCTTGATTTTTAATTTTTTTTATTTTTCCTTTGAAGAGTTTAGTTGGTATTCTACTGCCATAATTCCTCAACAATTAATAACAAAATAACCAAATGAAGTTGACAACTTTTTTTTAACTAAATAAGGATGCATTGAACAGTACTAACTTCTGATCCTCATTTTCATTTACACTGGATGTGTGTGTGTGTGTGTGTGTGTGTGTGTGTGTAAGTGAGCCAAAGTGGCTGATTAAAAAGTTCATTTAGTAACAACATGGTTCTGAGTTCAATCTTACTACATGACATCTCTGGATGACCAATGGTTTGTGAGATTTGACAGACAAAAATTGCACCCCCCCCCAAAAAAAAAACCCCAACAATAAAATAAACATCATGTATATATGCACACGCACACATATATATATTTACATGATCATTGTCTTTTAATATCTGCCTTTCATGCTGGCATGGATGGTTTGCCAGGATCCAGCAAAGGATAGCACCATGGTCTAATGTCTTTGTCATAGTTTCTACAGCAGGATGCCCTTCCTAACACTAACCATTCTACAGAAGGTACTGTGTGCTTTTTTCTCATAGCATCACCTTTAGTGAGGCTGCCATGTAGCTGCAAGCCTAAGGTACCTACAATCAATAATCCCTCCGACCATGACTAATCTAATCCTTCCTACCATGACTAAACTAATACCTCCTACCATCATTAAACTAATCCCTCCTACCATCACCAAACTAATTCCTTCTACCATCACTAATCTAACACCTCTGACCATCATTAATCTAATCCTTCCTACCACCACTAATCTTAATCCCTCCAATTACTATCATTACTTCTTTGTTACAATCATAAATCTCTTGATTTATGATTTTAATCTGATGAGGAAATGTTGAGATTTGTTTGCTATTTACCTTCACTTTTTCTCATCTGCCTCTCACCTCTCTCTCTTTTATATACACACAGACCAACACCCATTATCCCCCCCCTCTCTCTCTCTCTTTCACGAACTCACTCAATTTCCTTGTTTTGCTTTATTGCACTTGTTTCTCTTTGTGTGTGTATAAAAGTAGACCTCAGTTCATGTTGTTTCAAGTTATGTCTTTTTTTACTTCATGTCATCAGTTTTTAAAAAAAAAAAAGAAATTAATGGGAAAAATAACCTCAACTTTAGTTGATTTATCAGACTTCAAGTCAGTCTTAGCAAATATATTTAAAAGCATGCAAGTTTTTTTTTTAAATACTTAAAAACCAACACGAAAGTGGAAAATCAAATAAAATACATGTGAAAATATGTACAAATCATTTATTAGAACCACTAAAAGCTAATAAATTGTGAAAAATGTACACAGTTACAATGTTTACATTTATTTACATGACTTTTAGGACCAAAAGTTCTAAAATTCCACAGTGAAGTAGCATTGTAGTACATACCAGAAAATTCAAATGTGTGTTTGTGTTTGCTGTGTATAAATATGTTTTTATACATTATACATTCCAAGAAGGCTCCTACAGCCATATCTAAGAATAGGAACCATGAAGGCACACAAACAACAATGTAAGTAATATCTGGGGCACCCAGGCCATACATTTGGAGGGAAGGCTTAGGTAATTAGAGTGGTAACTTCTACATGTGCCACCTAGTGGCTCATTGCTAACTTCACACAACTGCCATATACACCACCAGTGGTACATCATCATCGTTTAGTGTCCGTTTTCTATGCTGGCATGGGTTGGATGGTCTGACTGAGGTCTGGAAAGCCAGTGGCTGCACCGATCTGCATCATAGAGAAATACTGTCAGGAATAGATGTGACGTCTCTGAACAAAACTGAGTGGAGCGCACTGCTTTGATGTGTTTCGTCCATAAGCAACACCCAGGTACAATGTTTGCAGAAATGCAGCAGGAATTAAAGTGCAATGTGTGCGGATGATTACCACACAGCTATGCCTATTTCAAAGAAAACAATGATGTGAGGAAGATTCAGCAACTACTTTTAGCTGGTTGTGCAAACAGCAAAGAGGCTCCTAATTGATTCATAGTTGCTGTATTATTGATGTTGCTATTGTGGTTGTTGGTGTTGGTGATGTTATCGGAGAAGTGATGATGTTAATTTGTTTATAGCTAAAGTGTTAATGTTAGAGACGTGAAGTGTGGGTTTGTGTGATAAAATAATCATTGTAGTTAGAGATTATTATGTTGATGGGGCTGGGGGGTGGTGGTGTTATTAATGCTATAGCTGCTAATATTTTGGTCATTATTTAACCCAAGGCCAACACAGATCCAGCAGACTTGCGATCAAAGGTGTAGTTTTTTTTGGGAGATGTTCTGTAAACATGACTGATAGGAGTGACATATTAGTGTTGAGAGTTGGGGAAGAAAGACAAGGGAGAAGAGAGAGAGAGAGAGAGAGAGAGAGCGAGAGAGAGAGAGAGAGAGAGAGAGAGAGAGAGAGAGAGTGGAAAGGAAGACAGCGAAGGTGATTATGTTGCCAATATCGGTGAAACAATATTGGATGTGCAACATATGTACAAACAGTGACCAATGATCAGAACCAGATGCCCAGGAGAAAAAAACGGGGTGACACCACACCCTAACACCAAACAACGAACCCATAATCAATTAAGAAAACAGCAAGGCAGACATTGGTTAGGGATAAACAGAGGGACCATGATGACGAAGATGACGACGATGATGATGATGATGATGATGGTGAAGGAGAAGGAGCAGCAAGGAAAGGCTGGATGAATTACTACACACACACACACACACACACACTCACACACGTGTGTGGAGATGGATATCTGGAAACGATGGGGAGGGGGGAGGAGGAGGAGAGGTTGAGTAGACGAATGATGCAAGAGAGTAAAGATGATAGGAAAAGAAAAAGAGAGAAGAAACATAAAGGAAACTTTGTGAAGAAAGGGAGGAAAATAGGAAGTATGGAATGTGTGAATGAGATGAAAGGAGGGAGGAGCAGGAGGAGGAGGAGGTGGGGTAGAAAAGAACCAGGGGCACGGATGACAGCCTTATATCTACAGATGCATTTTTGACTTGTTACTGAGTGTAGACAGTGGAGGACTTGGTGGGATATTTGATCAATGTGCTTATATCTAGTAGACAGAGAGTGTGTATGAGAGAGAAAGAAAGAGAGAGAGAGAGAGAGAGAGGGAGGGAGAAATACTACTGCAACTACCATTGCTGCTGTCATGGTATACAAGGAAACAGTTTGGTTAGAAATGCACTGCACCCTGTGTAATGATCCACTGTTCAGTGGTAATCCCTCAACTATCAGGTGTTACGTTCCAAAACCACCTGCGATAGGTGAAAATCCACGAAGTAGAAACAGCACTGTTCTGCATATTATTTTTTAATCATTTTTATAATTTGTGTATATTTATTTCATTATAAATGCAAAACAACACCACACATTCGCCTCCCGAGTTCCGTTTTCCATACAGTATGTGCAATTCTTTCTTTACTCATCTAAGGTACACTACGCATTTTCTTTTAATATATTTTAATTAATGTGTTATACAGTGCAGTACTGTACTCTATTTTTATTTATTAATTTTTAGGCATGGAAATGTTTATTTTACCACAGAAATAATTCAAATCTAAAAAAAATATAAATACCTATCGGCTGCAGAAACCTGCGATATAAATTTACCTATATTAGCCAGAAAAATCCAAGATGTACCGAGTGTGTGATAGGTGAACTGTGATGCACTGAGTGCATGACAGGTGAACCACGGTGTACTGAGTGTGCAATAGGTGAACAGCGATGTACTGAGCGCACGACAGGTGAACTGTGATGGGTGAACCGCGATGCACTGAGTTCATGACAGGTGAACTGCAATGCACTGAGTGTGCAATAGGTGAAGCATGATGCACTGAGTGCACGATAGGTGAACAGCAATATGAGTTTAAAGTGGCAGTTTGGTAGAATTGATAGAGCTTTGCCAAAAAACACTGCATTAATGGTTTGTAGCCATTATCTCAACATGTATTTCTAGTATATACAGTATATCTTTATTACCTCTCAAGAGATTCATCTTATAATGATTTTAATTTCCTAAATTAATCATCTAAAAATTACTGAATCGAAACAGCTGTCAGAGATGTTGTCATATTTTATAATTAATAAATAATATTTTATTAATTACCTCTTCATTTTCTCCTTATTCTTTACACACACACACACATATATATATGTATGTGTGTGTATAAAGATATATACATATATATATGTGTGTGTGTGTATATATATATCTTTACATGCATGCACACACATACATACAACAAACTTTGGTCAGTCTAAGGCCATAGCAGAAAATAATTATGTAAGGGGCCATGAAGAGGGACTGAACTAGAAGCCATGTGGTTAGGAAATCAACTCCCTAACCACATGGTCATAAGCCAAGGAGTAGCCAATTTAGTTGTGGAACAAGCAGAATACACACCACTGAAGGTGAATCAGACAATCGGTTTATGTATATATGTGTGTAGATGCAAATGTCTATCTGCATAAATGTAGACGTATATGTAAACAGATATTTATAGCTGTAGACTTGTCTGTCAATTATGTGTGTGTGTATATATATATATATATATATATATATATATATATATATATATGTTCTCCCCTCACCATCTTCCTACAGTTTGTTTTTAAATCAGTGAAATGTGTGAATGTATTTGCTAAACGATGCTAGAGGGCAGCACTGGACAAACTGTAGCAGTTCTCTAAGTACTTACCACACACAAGTTATATAATATTGAGTGTGTGTTTGCAGGAATCAAGACAAGGATCTATCAATGCAATTATTGTTAGTCCTTGACTGAATGGATGGATATAGAACACCCAGCCATTCCCCATCGAAAAAAACCCAGAACCAAAAGCAATGCAAACTCATTGTATTAAATGATGATGATGATGATGATGATAATAATAATAATGATAACAACAACAAATAAATAACAAACCGAGCAAAAATTTGCCATTGGCAAAAAAAGATTCATTCAGAAATCTTCACTTAAAAGTTTTCTATGAAGAAAATTAAAGACCAGGACTTGACTAGCAAATAACTATTAACAATGGCCCTGCCACTTCTTCTTTTTCTTCTCCCTCCTCCGACCCCCTTCCTTCTTCTTCTTCTTCAAATAATGTGAATGAACCACAATAGAATCAGCTTTTGTTTAGCCATTCTTTTTCCTATTTTTTTCTCTCTCTCTCCTTAGATTTTCGCAATGCCTGAAAGCAATACAAGCGAACTTATCTCCAGTGCAAGACAATAAGTTATTCTCTCTTAGAATGACAAGAGATATCAACTTGAACCTGCACTTACTCACAAGCTTTTCTCTGCCTCCCTCCTTCCCTCCCCACACCAAACGCTACCAGAGTACTGGGTAGCATTGTAAGTACCCAGGGGCAAGACAGTTGAAATAATGTTTTCTCTGGAGATCAATCTCTTCCCTTCCACCACACCCTTTCAGGTAATTGTCACCCCCCCCAACCTGGAATACAACTCTAACTGCTGTTGATGGAGATGAGAAATATAACGAGAACATTGATGATGATGATGGTTGTGGTGATGATGATGATGATGATGCCGGCATTGAAATTGTATCACATATCAGTCTTGTCAACTTCATAATCACAACAAGTCAAAGCATCAAAGAGGGTCACCCAGGTCAAAGGCTATTGATCAGTGGCCACCTCTACTGAAGGAGATGGGAGCAGTTGAAAACAGAAAGTTTTTGTTTTTAATATATTTCAAGAAAAGCAAAAAGTTACTGTTGTTGTTGTTGTTGGAGTGTTAGAAATTAGTAGCATGTGGGACTAAATACCTTGTGGTGTCTGTCTTGTCCACTCCTTCCATCAAACTGAAGGTGGTGGAACAAAAGCATGGTGTGCCACATGTCAATTGTCAAAAGTGATCGCAGTGCAACGTGAGATGAAGTGTTTTGCTCAAGAACACAATGCATCACACAGTCTAGGAATTGAAACCATGATCTCATGATCATGAGTGCAACACCCGAACCACAAGACCATTCGTCCTCACTATATGTATATATATATATATATATTGATAGAAAGGACGACAAAAGAAAGAAAGAGACCTCAATATTATCTAAATAGAGGAATTTATCTGTACACATATTTTTACAGGTATATATATATATATATATGTAATTGGTACTTAATTTATCGACCCCAAAAGGATGAAAGGTAAAGTCGACCTTGGTGGAATTTGAACTCAAAACGTAAAGACAAATGAAGTACCACTAAGCATTTTGTCCAGCATGCTAACATTTCTGCCAGCTCGCCTATATATATAGGAAAATGAAAAATAATAATAATAAGGCAGAATGCTAAACTGGAAGCATATTTTAATAAAGATTTCTCTAACC
>NC_068988.1:93858742-93860808 GCF_001194135.2 Octopus bimaculoides
TATTAAAATATGCTTCCAGTTTAGCATTCTGCCTTATTATTATTATTTTTCATTTTCCTATTATTTCTCCACGTGCGGTTAACACAACCCCACTATTTACTGACTTATATATATATATATATATATATATATATATATATATATGTGTGTGTGTGTGTGTATATATCATTAATATTTGACAGACGTTAGAGTGATTCAAAGGTCAAAAGCTTCATGCATTGATATTCATCAAACTGGTTTCATTCCAAGCATCATTACCTTTTACATCATCCTTCTTATTTAACCCTTTTGATACCAACCAGGCTGAAACCGCCTCTGGCTCTGTAGTACAAATATCTTGTTTCCAAAAGTTCTGAATTAAAATCTTCCACCAAACCTTAGTCACAATTTGTGTTCCTAATACTAGCTTAATGAGAATTAAGTTATTTTACTAAATTCTTTGTTATATTCAAAATTAATTGAAAGAAACACAGAGCATCTCAACAGAAATATGGTAACAAAAAGTTTAAATATAGTAATAAGATAACATCTTAATACTTTCTGTATTAAATATGGTAACACTGTTTACTCATTATGCTAGACATAGTAACTTAATTTCCTGCAAATTACACATCCCCATCTAAGAGTACATTATTTACATTTGATAGTTATTTGTCCTCATTTTGTTTGTTGTTAACACGTTTCGGTTGAGATACCCTCCAGCCTTCATCAGGTGTCTTAGAGAAATTTCAAACCTGGGTTTTCATTCTTAAGGTATTTTTCGATATTATTATTATTATTATTATTATTATTATTATTCAAGTCACTGCCTGGAATTGAACTCGGAATCTTGGGGTTAGTACCCTGCACTCTTAAACACTACGCCATAAGCCTTAGTAATGAGAACCCAGGTTTGAAATTTCTCCAAGACACCTGATGAAGGCTGGAGGGTATATCAGCCAAAACGTTGTGTTAACAACAAACAAGATGAGGACAAATATCTGTCAAAATGTAAATAATGTACATAATTCCTCATCTCTTAAATACAGAACTGTATCATCTGAGAGAGAGACTCATTAGACAGTGTTGAAGGAAAATTATGCTTGAAAATCAGACAGCATGGCCATGGTTTTTTGATGATAATTCTGTTTGATCAGAGCTGACTTCAGTAACATAGCATTGGATAGATGGGGTGTGTAGAGGGAACAGGGTGGCCATTTTATATATGTGCATTTGCAGTTGTTTAAGGTATGTTCTGATTAAGGAAGTGGGTGGCCACAACCCAGGTTACATCACTGGACGACTTGTAGCCAAACAAACAACTGTCACTACAAACATTATGTCATTCCTAAAACAAAATCACGTTTTAAGGATTCAATATTTAATCCATCTTTTGCTTATTAAAGGTGATGATGGTGCAGATCCGAGACATTCATCTTACTCTGCCTCTAGCTCATTGTATCTCATGGGAGCAGACATGATTGACAAGACCAATAGGAGACAGACAGGTCCTGTGGCACTGAGGGCAGTGAAAGTGACCCCGAACAACAACTGCAGGGGGTTGATGACAATATCTCCCCGTCTCTTCATGTAGTCTCCTGCATTCAGTTTCAAAGCTTTCTATTCCAACATGGCACACAGACCACCTTGGTTTCTGATTAACAGCCAGGGGCTTCAATCGACCGGGAAGGGGAGGGACCACAGTTCCATAAAACTACTTATAACAACAACACTATTATTTACTCGTTTCCCTAAATGTAAGCAATCACATGAAACTACATTCTGTTATCTTTGCTACAGACAGAGTACATTTGGAACAAGGTAAACAGTGCAGTTGGAACAAGGTAAATAGAATGAAAAAAAAATTTTTTTTAAAACCATTACAAATTTTTTTTTTTTACTTTGCATTCGTTTTTAGATATTTTATAAAAAACAAAACAATAACAGGACAAATACAAGTAAAAACTCTTTTCTTTTTTTCTTTAAATCTATGTAAAAAAAATGTTTTCCCAATATTAACTGGACAAATGCCATACACAGATATCCTTTTAATCTAAAAACTTCTCCATACCCACCCAGAATAATGA
>NC_068988.1:93861375-93861706 GCF_001194135.2 Octopus bimaculoides
AAATGTAACTTCATGGTAATGCACAATATTCTACAATGACAGACAGAAGTGTGCAAGTCATTTCTTATTCCTTCTCAACCACACGACAATACCAATATGAGTAAATTCCATGAAATATTTCTCTGGCGAGACTATACACTCACACACACACACATACAAACATGCATATGTATGTATTTGTGTGTATGTGCGTACGTGTACATGTGTGTGTGTGAGTGTATAAGATATTGGAGTTTTTAAAAATGGGAATTAGTCATGGAAATGATGAAAAACAACAACAGCGATATGTATGTATGTGCACGCATACACACACACACACACACACACACAC
>NC_068988.1:93861716-93862211 GCF_001194135.2 Octopus bimaculoides
CACACACACATACAAACATATATATTTACATACATGTATGTATGTATGTGCATACACACATGATTGCACATACATATATCTGCGTGTGTGTGTGTGTGTGTGTGTGTGTGTGTGTATGAATACAGCCCTGCTACACACGCACACAGAAACAACGCAACTAAATGTGAAAAACATGAAAAAGTGAACAAAGGAAAGAAGCTCTGTTATTTTTCTTTCTTTCTAAATTCTATTTTAAGAGATTTGAATTAAAGTGAAATTAGATGGGAAATAGAAATGTAACTTCATGGTAATGCACAATATTCTACAATGACAGACAGAAGTGTGCAAGTCATTTCTTATTCCTTCTCAACCACACGACAATACCAATATGAGTAAATTCCATGAAATATTTCTCTGGCGAGACTATACACTCACACACACACACATACAAACATGCATATGTATGTATTTGTGTGTATGTGCGTACGTGTACATGTGTGTGTGTGAGTGTATAAG
>NC_068988.1:93862580-93863843 GCF_001194135.2 Octopus bimaculoides
TATATATATATATATATACATATATATATATATACCATCATATAATTATATACACACACACGCACAAATATAAGTGCATTTGTATTCATATATATATATATATATACACACACACACACACACACACACACACACATACAAGTCTCCCTCAGGATACAGGGAAGTCATTTAGCATGATTTCACTTTATCACAGTTTTGATTTTGGTCAATTTCTTTTATTTTTACATCAACAGAAACGTTACCTGGTCATTTTGGTTTCGATTTTTCACCTCCCTTTCATTCCATTTCTTTGATGGAAGGCGGGGGTGGTAGTGGGCTGGGTGTGGGGGTCGAGGGTGGTAGTGCTGGTGTTTGACCATTCTCAGAACTAAGGCTTAACTTAAAATTATTCTTGTTTCAGTATTTTGGGATCATATGATTATATTTTGTAGGGTTTTGAAAGTAAAGTTTTGGGAAAAAAGCTACAGTTGTATGTGAAGAAAAAAACAAAAAAACAAAAAAAAACAACTCTTGAACAAAAATTGAATCCAATTCTTTAAAAATTCTTAAATATTGTTTTGATTATCATATATTGTTCATGGCTGAGTGGTAAGAATTTGCTTCTCAACCACATGGTTCTGGGTTCTGTCCCAGCGTGTACATCTTGGGCAAGTGTCTCATGCCAAGCAAAGCCTTGTGAGTGGATTTGGTAGATGGAAACTGAAAGAGGCCCATTGTTTGTATACATATGAATAGGTGTGTCTTTGTGTCTGTGCTTGTCCCCGCTCCAGTGCTAGACAACCGGTGTGGGTTTGTTTATGTTTGTGTAGCTTAGTGGTACGACAAAAGACACTGATAGAACAAGTTGAGACCCCCTTCAGTCATGACTGACCATGGGATTGCACCTAGAAAGTCACCCTCCAAGGCACAAGTCCGGGCAAGGTTGTTTATGGAAGACCAGCAGTCGTCCATGCATACCAGCCTCCCCTCTCCATGCCACCAGCGTTATCCAAGAGAGAGGCAAAGGGGCCGATACAGCTTGGCACCAGTGATGTCGCAACTCATTTCTACAGCTGAGTGAACTGGAGCAATGTGAAATAGTGTCTTACTCAAGAACACAACACGCAGCCCGGTCCTGGATTCGAACTCACAACCCCGCGATTGTAAGCTCGATGCTCTAACCACAGCCATGCACCTTTACAGAATTAAAAAACATCAACCTTGAGAGAAAAGCTGAACATTAGAAGCATCAGTTGTGGCGTGCAAGAGAGACGATTGCGCTGG
>NC_068988.1:93864552-93869573 GCF_001194135.2 Octopus bimaculoides
CCCCTCCTGATACCAATTTCCTCTCTTGCTAACCAGAATCATCTTACTTATTAATGATTCTTCATCCATTCATATTGTTCTCCCCACCCATATGTTACAGTGCTCCCCTACCGCCCCATACAATCCCTGGACCACCAAATTCTCTCACCTCATGCCCTTCACCTGTTTATCTCTAATCCACTCCTGCAGCCTATCCAAACATGCCCTCTATTTTCTCCCCACCCCTGTCAACGCCATCATCATTACTACTACCCAACTGCTAGCATCCCTGTAGCCACCCCAACTTTCCATCACCCTCCCCCTCAACCCTTACTAAAACTTTACAGATGTTCCCCATCTGCCTCACCTACTTTCCTTACCTCTTCCTTCATACACCCTGGCACTTCCTCTACACACTACTGTTCCTGCTACCTGAGGTACCACCTGGACACCTCATCACCAATGTCTATCTCCTTGGAGATAACTATCACACTTTCTCTCTCTCTCTCTTTCTCTCCTGAATGTGAGTATCCAGGTAACACCTCTACAAGAACCTGCCCTACCCCAACCTATTCCCCCAAACCTTAACCCCCATCTAACATACAGAAATATCTCTGCTTTCCCAAGGATTGCTGATGTGTGACCAACATGGAGACCTCAATGGTGTCATTGGTGCAAAATAAGCACCTCGTACACACTGTAGTGGTTGGCATTAGGAAGGGCATCCAAACCATGGTTGGAGGGAGCACAGGTAGAGGTGCGGGGTATTAGGAGAATCATTGTTGTGGGGAAGAAGAATAAGTCACAGCATCCTCAGGGTCTTTTAGAACTATTTCATTTAACAGTTGACACAAGTTATGCCATAAAATGGTTTTTATGTTTTACTGTAAAACTTAACCTAAATCTAAATGGTAGAAAAATGTGGAAAATGGAAGGGAAAAGTCACATATCTGTACTGACCCCTTCTATCTTCTCAAACAATTGGTAGAGAAGACAGGGAGAATGAAAGATAAAGGAAATGATACAACAGTTATATGAAAGAGGGAATTATGAGTCTCTAGAACAATGTAGGATAAGACAATAATATAAAAAAATAATATGTAGCGAAGAAATATATAAAATTTGGGGGAGAGAATTAGAGAATTTTATGAGAAAATGTGCTAGAAAGATAGGATGTTGAACAAAGAGGATGATAGAGTTAACATAAATAGATAGACTAACAGACAGGCAAACAGAAATAAAATGGAATGTCAGTTAGAAAAAAGAAAAACAAACCTTATTTCTCTGCTATCCATCTGAATACTTCAACTAAAAGTGAAGAGATGATGATGAAGATATATCAGAGACACCATATAATCTTTTATCTCTCCATGAACTTCATAAACAACTGTCTTATTTTGTTAGTTTCCCTTTATCAATGGAGGCACGGTTCATCTCCTCACCACCCCCACAACCAATGAGGTAGAATGGATTTTATCAGATAACAGATTCCAAAATCAACCTATCACCTCTTCAATGATGGTTTTCCGTCAATTCAATTTGTATATTTTCCCCTTTTTCTGATACCTTTACCACCACACCTTTCACTGAAAACAAATTGTCAACTTGTCATAACCTTTACACAGCCAAACATATTTTCAGGTTCTACACACATACACACACACGCATGCATGCACACATTCCATTCCTTTAGTAAAAATTATGGTAGCCATCACACTTCATTCACACTCACTCCATTCATCTGAGTAACAAACACATACACATGCGCACACACATACACACATATATATTGAACAACATTGAGAAACACAAACCTGATCAAAGTAAAATATGTTGACAATGCAGACATACATGTCAGTAACACAGCACAGTATAACATAAACATGCAGATAACACACACACACAATCATCTCAATGTGCAGCAAGTGCACAGAATACATACACCTCGAAAGCATAAACATCAGGTCCAGATCAAGACCCATTGAGGCCCTAAGCGCTTAAAAGATTTTGGTGCCCCCTCCTATATATATATATATATATGTATATGTCATTAACTACTTGAAATACGATGTAGAAAAACAGCTGACAACTGATGAAGGGTCATTTTTTTAATGTCACTTGTCTTGTTTTCCATTTGTTTCTTTCCTTGTTCATAAAAAAAAGTTTGTATTCCATGTTGTTTACGTTGTGCCCATATATGCATGTGTATGTACATATATATGTATGTATGCATATATATTTATATATTATTTATATTATTATATGTGTAATGCCAGTGTGCATATTCGGCTGAGTGTAAGTGCTTTGAGAGAAAAGTTGGTCCTAAGAAGCATCAGATGTTGTGTGCAAGAGTGGCAACTGCGCTGGTATGGTCATGTGGTACGAATGGATGAGGACAGCTGTGTGAAATAGTGTCAAACCCTAGCGGTTGATGGAAACTGTGGAAGACGTAGACCCAGGAAGACCTGGGATGAGGTGGTGAAGCACGACCTTTGAACATTAGGCCTCACCGAGGCAATGACTAGTGACAAAGACTAGAAAGGATGTAAGGCAAAGTCGACCTCGGTGGAATTTGAACTCAGAACATAAAGACAGACGAAATACCATGAAGCATTTTGCCCAGCGTGCTAATGTTTCCCTGCATATTGTGTTTGTTTGTGTGTGTGCATACACACACACACACACACACACACACACACACACCTGTAAGTATATACACATACTTGCATGCACGTTTATAGAAAATGGCTGGGAAAGTTTAGAAATTCTATAGAAAAGTCAGAGCCAACCGAAATTGTCACAAGTAGAACTGAAAAGGGGAGAGAAGGGTCTAAGACCATGTTTAAGAAGAACCTAAAGAAGTATTACAACGTAGCAAATAATGGTTAAAAAAAAAGATAATTTGGTAGAGAACCCCACCACCACCACCACCGCCACCCCAAAATAAAAAAATGGATAAATAAATGAAAACTAGAGGCAGGGAGGTTTGAATCAATTTAAAACAATGGCAGGATACAGAGAAAGTGGAACAATATAATGTGCAAGGTTAAAGAGAAATTGACCAATATACATATAAATATATATATATATCTGTGTGTGTGTGTGTGCGTGTATATGTATATATATATGTGTGTGTGCATATATATATATATATCTATATCTATCTATCTATCTATCTATATATATATATATATATAATTATGTATATATATGTGTGTATGTGTTGTATATATATATATATATATATATATATATATATGTGTGTGTGTATATATATGTGTTTGTATCTATCTATCTATCTATCTATCTATATATATATATTACTATGTATATATATGTGTGTATATATGTGTTTGCATATATATATATATATTAATGTCTAGTTCCTGTTATCATTCTTTATGCTTTTGGAAGACACAAGCAATGATTAGAAAAAAAAAAGAGAAACAGAAGAAATTTTTCAGACCGAACGAACGTCAGTAAACACAGAAGCTGAGGTAGAAAACTTAAATAAAAATGGCAAAAATTTCAAAGATATGGATAAGACTCAAGGAGTGGGTGAGGCTGTGACAGAAGAATTGTGAGATGAGCAATAGTTTAATAAAGTGCTTTTTCAATTCATTGCAATGTCTGCGCCATTGTGATGACGGAACGGATGGCATTGGTGGTGGTGGTGGTTCACTATACGTTTCTAACACTGGTTAATGATAGAGTAGACAGATTGTATAGAGTCACATATAAGACAAAAAGAGGATGTCATTTTAATAGTATAGTTGCTGAGCTAAGTAGAAAGCATGTATGCATAGTTTGGGTGAGAAAGCATTAAGTTTATGAAAACCTAAATTACAGTGATAAACATGTTAATTTCTTACATTTTCTCCCTTACAATGTGTTTGCATTTTAAAGTAAAGCATATGTTGTATATACAGGGTGGGCTTGTTAGGAGGTTGAAAAACTGGAGTAAACAAAAAAGAACAACAAATAAAAAAAATAAAGATGTCTTGGCATGAATAAGTGGTTAGATTCACATCTATATACTTTTCTCAGAGGCTCCAGAAGAACTATTTTCAATGAAGAATTTTTTTTAAAAAAAGAAAAAAAAAAATGAACGCAAACTGTGCGTATGAAAAGGAAACAAATAAAAAAACTTTTAAAAAGTACAGCAAAGCCAAAAAAAATAAAATAGGAAAGAAAAATTAGTGAAAATAAAGTAAAAAAAAAATGCAAAATCCATCCCTTCGTGTCTGCCACATGGACAGTGAATATGAAAACTGCACTTTTCTATGCACTCAAGCCATACCCCAACAACATGTTCTTATGATAATTTCATAGTTTCATAGTTCATCTTTTAAGTACAACTTACCTGGCAGGTAAAATTGGCATCTTTTAGGAGTTTGTTAAATCAATACTGTTGGAAGCAAACGGTGATGTATATTTTCAGAAAAAACCCACATAATACATTACTTAGTCTAATTTAGAACAAAATATATCAGTAAAAGTAAACTAAAAGTAAAAAAAAAAAGAAAAGGTAATATTTTTGGTAATACTAATGTTTTGGAATAAATGTGAAAATTCCAAATTTATCTAAAAATAGAAATCTAATCTGTCTTGAGCCATATTAGTTCTAAAATACTTCCAGAACAATATACAGAATACATAATAACAATGCCAAAATTATATATACATATATATATATAAAGCTGTATATATAAAAATGAATTAAAGGTGATGCTAAGCCATCATCATCATCGTCATCGTTTAACGTCCGCTTTCCATGCTAGCATGGGTTGAACGATTTGACTGAGGACTGGTGAAACCGGATGGCAACACCAGGCTCCAATCTAATTTGGCAGAGTTTCTACAGCTGGATGCCCTTCCTAATGCCAACCACTCAGAGAGTGTAGTGGGTGCTTTTACGTGTCACCCGCACGAAAACGGCCACGCTCGAAATGGTGTCTTTTATGTGCCACCCGCACAAGACCCAGTCCAGGGGCACTGGCAACGATCTCGCTCGAAAACCCTACAAAGGCCAGTCAGGCGGT
>NC_068988.1:93870427-93888735 GCF_001194135.2 Octopus bimaculoides
TATATATATATATATATATATATATATATATATATATGTATACATACATACAGACACATATAAGTAACAAAGATACCTATACATCCTTGTTATTTACTTACATTCTGCTCACCTAATTTTGAAATGTGTGGACTACACCGAACTTCCTCAATTTACCAAATTCAACTGAATCTTAATTATATTATATATATGTGTGTGTGTGTGTGTGTGTATAAGTAAAGAAAATGGAGAAATCCACAGACAGACATCAATTTATTAATACAAATCCAATATCAAACAACATCAACTTCCTATAACCTGTAATTGTTTCCATGTTCAATTAATTCAAATATCAAATAATCAAATTAAATTAAATTAAAAATGTAATTTGAATACAGTGAATTGAAAATTTCGTCAGGGTGAGAAACTGACAGAAAACAAGGCATCACATCTCAATGGATTGAGTGATCATTGTCAGACTCAGCATCAAATTCAAATGTGTGCACACGTGTATATTAATGCTCTTAAAAAACCCCAAAAAACTGTTACTTGCATATATGCAATTTTGTTTCATAATTATTTTTATTGAATTCGTGTGTGCGTTAATATATTTGAAAAACAAAAGAACCTTTAGAATGGATAAACAATACCTTTGATACAGTTAACAGTAAGCAAAACTATTTATCCTTAAATTTTCATTATTACTCGTGAGAATATGAATGCTAGTATAGCTTATTAATTACTTAAGAATTTTTCTAAGTCATTTAGTCATAACTGCTAGTTTTAATAAATTAATTACTAATTTTTAATTTATATTGGCGTTAGGAAGGGCATCCAGCCGTAGAAACTCTGCCAAATCAGATTGGAGCCTGGTGTAGCCATCTGGTTTCACCAGTCCTCAGTCAAATCGTCCAACCCAAGCTAGCATGGAAAGCGGACATTAAACGATGATGATGATGATGATTATTTAAACTATAAAACATAGTTATTGTTTACCATGTACCACATGACTATGATGTATCCAATGTGCCTACCATGATATAGTAGCTGCATTCTACTGGCTCCCATGCCAGTGGCACATAAAAAAGCACAATCCAAATATGGCTGATGCCAGGTCTGCCTGACTGGCTCCTGTGCTGGTGGCACGTAAAAAGCACTATCCGAATGTGGCCGATACCGGTACCCCCTGACTGGCCTCTGTGCTGGTGGCACATGAAAAGCACAATCAGAATGTGATCGATGCCAGGCCCGCCTGACTGGCTCCCATGCCGGTGGCACGTAAAACGCACCTACTATACTCTTGGAGTGATTAGCATTAGGAAGGGCATCCAGTTGTAGAAACACTGCCAGATCAGATTGGAGCCTGGTGCAGCTGCTGGCTCTCCAGACCTCAGTCAAACCCTCCAACCCATGCCAACATGGAAAACGGATGTTGAACGATGATGATGATGATGATGATGAATATATCATTTTTATTATAATCATGAGAAGATACAAAGAATGATATTTGAGGAATATGTTAATATTTACAAAATTATATCTACCAATTCATTAATATTTATAATATTTCACTTTAATGTAACCATTTGAATCAGTGAGAAGCTAACATCTTTTTAGTATTTCACTGATACACTGGAAAAAACAGAGGAACTTGGATGCTAGCATCCCTCTAAGAAGTATTTATATCCTCGCAATAATTAATTTATACATATCATCACCATCATTTAACATCCGTTTTTCCATGCTGGCATGGGTTGGACGGTTTGACAGGGGACTAGCATGAGGCCTTTTTGGAGCTGGATTTTCTACGGAGTGCATGTCCTTGTTTACCCCCAACCTCAGTTTCTAGACATGAGTGGTCCTGAGACCAAGGCCTCTACCACAATTTTTAAGAAATGTAATGGAAAACTAGTTCAGGAAGGCAGGGATACTATTCCTTGAGATCCCTTTCAGAGCCTCCTCCTCCCACCTATTGTTACTTTTCTATGAAGTCTGTGTAAACATGAGCAGCAGAAGAGTTTGTAGTTTAGAGATAGCTAGAGTGAGAAGGTGCACCAGAGTTGGTAGAAATTAATGAAGTTTGTGTTGCAATTGTTAGAAGCTAAGTTCTGTGATGCAACACAAATAGGAGCACAAGGAGTTAGTGTGGAGTATGTCAGCAAAACCTATGCTAAATGGAGTACAGGCAAAATAATGAGAAACAAGAGAGTGAATGCGAAAGATATTAAAAAAAGGGTATACAGATAGAAGTGGGGTAGAGAGAGAGAGAGAGAGAGAGAGAGAGAGAGAATGATGTGTGTGTGTGTGTCTGTGTCTAAAACTATTTGTCACAGTGCCACCAACTGTAGCAGCCAAAGAATAATAATAACAGTAATTGTGAAAGTGATAAAATAGCAAAAATCAAAATAAAGGAAGTGAGTTGCAGAGGATAAAAGAATAAATAAACAAAATAATAGAAAGCACAATCTCTTCTAACATAGAACCAACATTGAGATTAGTTCTGGCAGTTGTCAGTGGCAAGCAGAGAGAGCAGAAACTTGTATAAAAGTTATGATTTAAAAGGATATTTCTCTTTGTTATTTGCCACCATTTATTTACATTTTTTTGTCAAAGACACTTGTTATTGTTTTGTTTTTAATGTTTTTATATAATAATTTTTACTCTGTATATGTTGTGTATGTGTGCATATGTGTATGTTTTCTTGCAATATGCACTTCTTTCATATATGAATACATCTGAACAGAAGTAGGATATTAAAAAAAAAAGAAGAAAGAAAAACAACAAAAGAACACATATCGAAAGTGAAAGTAGGAGAGAAAGTGAAAGTAGGAGAGAGAGAGAGAAAGAAACATAACAAAATAAAAACTACAACTACTAACAAAAATAAAGTCTTTTCACAGCTTTAGTATATGTTTGAAGGTGCTGATTTCTTCCTGATTTGTCACGAAGGTGGTCGGGAAATTCTGTGTGAAATATGGTAGAAAATATGGTAGCATAGAAGCAGGGGGGAGGAAGGGGAAGTGCAGAAGAGCAAGAGAAAAATGTAAGGAGAGAAGGATTAGAAAGAAGAAGACAAGGCAAATGGATGGAGAGTGATAATCATAAAGCAGAATCAGCTATAATTGCTCATATTTCCCCTTTACTGCTTGTTGTCATGAGACTTTCATTTCTGCCGCCAACATAACTGACAGCACCATCATCATCATCATCGTCGTCGTCATCTGCACTATCATTGTCAGCACCAACACTAGACCATTGCTACCACCACCACCACTGCCACTGCTGCCACCACCACCACCACCACCACCACTGCCAACACAGCCACCTCTAACAAAGCGAGGTATAACAACAATGAAGGTTAACTGAAAAATATCTAACAAAAATTCTGAGACTGGCTGAATAATAGATGGAGGAGGTGATGAAAAGGAGGAGGTGGTGGGTGGGGTAAAGAGAGTGACTGAATGAGATTCACACACACACACACACACACAAACATTTACATGCATATATCTAAATATATATGCACACATCTTTCTACACACATACACATGTGAAAGTGCATGTTATAAATATATGATAAATTAGAAAAAAAAAAAGAGTGGGGGTGGGGGACAGCCTCAGCTCCCCCCCCTACCCTTACATAAAACAAGTAAAAAGCTAAACTATGATTATATATACATGTGTGTGTGTGGGTGCTCATATGCATAGATATATGTATATAGACACAGTCCAACACGATCACACACACATACCTATGAGAGAGAGAGAGAGAGAGAGAGAGAGAGAAGGAGAGAGAAAAATAAGAGGAAAACCACAAATATTACATATGAAACAAGAGAAGTCGAGTCACAACGTAATAACTGGTGACCACAATAAGAATTTAACCGATTCTTCTTTGCTCTTAAGATAAAAGAGAAGAAAGACTATAACAGAGTTAGAAGATTGCATTACGAATAACAATGACAACAAGAGCAACAACAATAACAACAATAACAGCAATGGCATTCAATAAAAATACCAATAACAACCAAATTTCTCTCAAATCATGAATGAAAAGAAACAATTTGGCATCTGTATTCTTTCCTAACAACAACAACAAAATAATGATGATGATGATGATAATGATAATGATGATGATGATGATGATATGCAAGAAGTTTAAATTGTCTGGGAATTTGTAGGTAAACCCAGGAATCTTCAGCACAGTGTCTAAGATATGAAAACATATTGATTGTCCTTTTGATTTCTTTGGTCTAATCCAAGATTGCTTAACAACTGCCAATACTGTTAGCGTCGGAAACTTTCTGTCCGTACAGAACCGCATACCCCTCACCACCCACCACCAATAGCTGGTTCACCTGGTCTGCCCTACCTGAACAGATTTACTCATGTTAACATTATTGATTTGTGTTAAAAGTTCTGCTGCAACTGCTACAACTTGTGTTACCAACTTCGACTACTTCACAACGGTGTCTTTCTCTTAGAACATAACACTAGTCAAAAGGAGTATACAAATCTTGACATTTGGTTATATTAGTGGAATATGGAATACATTTATTGTCATGGAACTGTTACAATCAGTTCTGAACGAGCAGACCTATTGCCTGACCCATAACACTTAAAAGACAAACCTAAACAAGCAAGAACTGAAAAGGTTTCTGCTGAACTCAAGTGCCTAACAACGGTTCTATGATTTTTATTGGGGGACATCAAGTTCAGGGTTTGATATATTTATTCTCCAATTTAAAGAATGCAAACTGTTTCTTTTGAAGGTGATTTTAAAAGTTCAATGAGTAAATCAACTGATTACATTAAAGCTTATTAACAAACATATCTTATTGCTGGTCAGTTTTGATTAAGCTGACCTAAGGTCAAAAATGTTTAGGATTATATTATACAATGTATCCTTCTTTTAAGAAGGTGAGTATAATTTCAGGGAGGTTTAGCTGCTATTTCTGACAGGTCACATAAAGCCTAATATATTTAAGACTTATGGCATACAGATCTGATTGGAAACCGTGGAGCAAATCCCAACTGTAACATTCTAGATTAAACACCTCTTCAATAAAATAATTTGTAATGTTTAGACCTGTTGCAACAACAGACTTCATATTGTATATTTCTTATAAGACTATTTACCTCAAGTGCCATCCATGTTTTACACAGATTTCTTGTTTGTAGCATGACAGGATTCCTGGTTAATTAATAGATCTGACTATTCCATACATAAACAAATTTATATATTAGAAAAGAAAAGGTAGACTGACCCTCACCTCTTCCTTACAGATATGCTGAGTTTTAGTTAGATTGTGTCTATTACAGGCTCCATGTTCCTTTGGCAGGTTGCATGTACAAGACTTTTCTAGGAACCAGCTTTGCAGCTGGTCACATTGCAAGAGAAAAAGTCAAACATGTTGCATTCTCCTTACCATCACCACCAATACTAATAGTTCTTAATTTAGGCATAAAGCCAGCAACTTTGAGGGGAGGGGGAGATTAGTTGGTTAAATTGTTCATTTAAGACTGTATTAGAAATCATTATTATGGTAAATGTGGTTGAGTGCCAAATAATTTGAACTAAATGTAAAAGGAATTCACTAAATTTGAATGGCATTTTCGCTGAAGTTCTACCAATTTGCCATTCACTGACAATATTTCTTACAATTTTTTTCTTCCTTTTTGAAAATCCTTGATTTAAAGATGAAATAAGAATTTTTGTCCAAGTTGCTCAGCTTATTAGTGTGGTGCCTTAGGTGATCACCTGATACACCTTTAACCTAGCATCAGGCTTATATGTATGTATGTATGTATGTATGTATGTGTGTGTGCATGTATGTATATATCGCCTGACTGGCTTCCCCCGTGCAGGTGGCACATAAAAAGCACCACCCGAACATGGCCGATACCACCTGACTGGCTCCCGTGCTGGTGACACGTAAAAAGTGCCCACTAGACTCTCGGAGTGGTTGGTGTTAGGAAGGGCATCCAGCTGTAGAAACACTGCCAAATCAGATTGGAGCTTGGTGTGGCCTCCTGGCTTGCCAGTCCCCAATCAAACCCATGCCAGCATGGAAAATGGATGTTAAACAATGATGATGATGATGATGATGAATGAGGCTGATATTTGGTTTTGAGTATTTACACTTAAGTATCGTAGAAATGCCTCATTGACCAAAAATTGTACTGTTCAAAATCCATATTTGTACATATGAAATTTTCTCAGGACTAGCAGCATATCACGACGGACAGAAAGATGGTTTGCCTTACAGCTGACAGAAAGATGACAGGTCAATCGCATCTTAGGATATGAAGTGTCAACAAACTGGTGCAGCAGACAAATAAAAGAGACATTTATTTTCAGTGATTTATTTCCCAAACTAACACTAGGGAAATATGTTTGTAAGCCATAAAACAGGTGTTTATCTTTTTATTTATTTTCTTTTTTTACATGAAACTCCGCTCAACTGTGAAAAGAAAAAGGAAAGCTTTTTTGTGGTTTGTAAACTGTAGTGGTTAAAGTACTTGCCTGCTAATTCATGGAATGTGAAGTCACATCATCATCATCATCATCATCATTGTTGTTTAACGTCCGCTTTCCATGCTGGCATAGGTTGGACAGTTTGACTGAGGACTGGTGAGCCAGAAGGCTGCACCAGGCTCTAATCTGATCTGGCAATGTTTCTACGGCTGGATGCCCTTCCTAACACCAACCACTCCGAGAGTGTAGTGGGTGCTTTTATGTGCCACCGGCACGAGGGCCAGTCAGGCAGTTCTAGCAACGACTACGCTCAAAGGTGTTTTTACGTGCTACCTGCATGGGAGCCAGTCCAGTAGCAGGTTTATCATCGTCGTTTAACATCCATTTTCCATGCTGGCATGGGTTGGACAGTTTGACCAGAGCTGGCAAGGCCAGGGGCCACACCACGTTCCATTGTCTGCTTTGGAATGGTTTCTACAGCTGGATGCTCTTCCTGAATGCCAACCACTTTCCAGAGTGAGAGAGAGAGAGCTTTGTTTGCCAACAGAGGTAAAAGCTCTCTGAACTTTCTCCCTCCTCTTGTTATAAACATTGATATCAACCAAGGAAGGAAGACAGGCACAGAGAACTTCAGCGGAAACTGAACCCAAGAAGATAACAATACAGAACTAAATATCATACACCTTTCTGACCATTCCACTACTCTATTGTCTTGATTAGTAATTGGTGCTATGCTGGAAATATTAAAGCAGAAAGTCTTAGTTGATATGCAAACAACAGGAGATCCCTGATAATGGTTTTGTCCCTGAAGTTGAGAAGCACAAAGTAGACGCCAACAGGATTTGAAATCATGACCATTGTTATTTAACATCCATTTTCTATGCTGGCACAGGTTGGATGGTAATCTGAACAAATAGAGATCTGATGATATAAATGCCACATACCTCAACTGTTTGCTCGTCTAAAGTAGCACCAATGTCCATCTGCTGCAACTGGTCAGTCTTTATTCTGTTGTGTCTTCGATTAACAAGTAATGGGTGCGTATGGAAATGTTCAGCAGCATCAAACTTTTTCACTGTGAAGAAATGCAGACAAAACTTTATAAAAACGAATATTCAGAAATAAAATTATCACTTTACAAGAAAAAAAAAAAATCATATAGACTTCCATATAGTATCCATCTATTAATCCATTCACAAGGATGTCATTGACCCAAAAGTACAAACAGCCTGGGTGCTGGAGTCACCACTGAGATATATATATATATATATATATATATATATATATATATACTTGGGGATGGTCATATTGTCAGTTTAGTCAATATGATGAGGTCACAGAAGTGTGACGAAAGAACTCTGGCCGAAATAGGATTAATGTAATGTAATGTAATATAAAGCTGAAGCAAATTAACACCAAATATACAGTGCGTGTGTTTTTATTGGCTAAACTGGCAATATGACCATCCCCAAGTACAACAACATCTGTTTCAACACACGATTTCACATCACAAATCTTGCAAAACAAATATATATATATATATATATATATATATATGTGTGTGTATATATATCATCATCATTTAATGTCCGTTTTCTATACTGGCATGATGTAGGGCTAGGATACAGAACAGTTGACAAGTATTTTGTTGGTTCGTTGTGCTGGGTACAAATCCCAGAAAAAAAGCAAAACCTATGCACCAAAGAAGAAACAATTGAAAGAAAGACCACAATAGCAACCACTGCAGAAATATTAATGGTTGTATCAGTTGTAGCTACAACAAGAAATGCAGTAGTGATAATGGTTTCAAATTTTGGCACAAGGCCAGCAATTTTGGGAAAGGGAGTGGGTAAGTGGATTACACTGACCCCAGTACTCCTTAACTGGCACTTATTTTATCGACCCTGAAAATATGAAAGGCAAAGTTGACCTCAGTGAATTTGAACTCAGAATGTAAAGAGAGATGAAATGTTGCCAAGCATTTTGTCTGACGCGCTAATGAGTCTGCCAGCTCACTGCCTTAGATGTAGCAGTAGTAATAACAGGAGGAGCAGCAATAGCTGCGCATTTATCTGTCAATATATATATGAGTGTGTGTGTGTGTGTGTGTGTGTGCATGTGAAAAAGCATCCTATAACAACCATTTTTCCATGAACCAGAAAATAATATTCTTATCATGAGGATAAGACTTCCAATTAAAATAAATCTTATGCTTGACATCTGGTTTCTTCACAGAACAAGAAATAAAGATTTTTAAGAGATGACGACTGTTGGAAACAGAGAAGAAGAAACCGAAGAGGGGAGAAGTTTGGAAGGAGAAAGGAATAATAGGAAGAAAAACAACAACAACAACAACGAGATGAATAAGAAGAAAAGGAGGAGGAGGAGTTTCAAGTTTTTCTTGCAATCGAATGATTAAGAGAAACTGTGCTAAACAAGCTGTGCTTAAGTTAAATGAAGATGGTGGCGAGGAGACGTCTGAGAGTTAAACATACTTTGCAAATTGAGATCAAGAAACAGATGTATTTCAAATTGACAGTCAGCAGCTTAAGTTGCTCCCAAAGAAAATCTCCCAAGCTTGCCTTAATGCTTCTACTTTCTGCTATGGTTGCACATGTCGCACACAGCTGCCATTTGATATCAATGTCAACGGTATTGATTTATTTCCACTAGGCACAAAGTGAATGTTTCCAAGAGAGAAGTGAAGGGGGAACACCGACTGGAATCAACTCCTGTATATTACTAGTGCTACTAAACATGGAAGCACAATGACTGTATGGTTGAGATACTGGACTACAGATTGTCCCCTCTATTGCTCAGGAGTTTAAAACATTACAAAAGCCACCACTTTGCAATTTAATGCTTGCTTTAGTTTGACTAAAAGAACAATTGAAATTTGTAAAAAAAGGCTTCAATTCCTTTCTCACAGGTAGTTAACGAGCACTTACTTAATACCCTGTACACTGCAAGCCTGAAAGTGCAGGTTGTGGTAGACCAGTTGAAGTCATCATTGATGAGAAAGTATGATTTTGTGTCAATTAGGACTATGAAGGACAAAAGAAAAGGTGTGTCCTCTGGCAAGGAATTATTTAAAAGGCTCTGAGTTGAACATGATTGGGGATGACTGGGAGCGCTTCTGGTCAAAAGGTCACATAAATTTTTGCCTTTCTTTTTAAAGACTCTTACACTTCTCATTTCTTCAAAGAGAACCAGACCAAAATGTTAAAATTCAATTCTCTCCACACCATACAATCTTATTCTTATTTCTTTATTGCCCACAAGGGGCTAAACATAGAGGGGACAAACAAGGACAGACAAAGGAGTTAAGTCGATTACATCGACCCCAGTGTTTAACTGGTACTTAATTTATCGACCCTGAAAGGAATGAAAGGCAAAGTCGACTTCGGTGGAATTTGAACTCAGAATGTAGCGACAGATGAAATATCGCTAAATATTTCGCTGGGTGTGCTAACGATTCTGCCAGCTCGCCCACCATACAATCTTATTCTATGAATCTTATTTTGGCTAGATTTGAGATGAATTTCTATAAGAAGCTCTATAATCTTCCGAATTAAGAAACTTGAGCTCACTGCATCATCAATAACAATACTGCTTTTAATGAAGATCTGCAGAAAGTCACAGATGTTATGCAGTCTCATGTGATCTGACCCATTCTTCAAAGATGTTATGTCTCTGTAAGAAATCAATAAAATTTAAATTGAGAATCTTTACATGTCTGCGAAAGCTATATTTCTACGTATGCTTAAACATGAGGCTGCAGTGGCAATGGGGTTAAGGTAAAAAAAACTTCTGACTTAAGAGAGAGACCTTACCATAGCTACAATGTCACGCCTCTGGGAAAAAACCACACAATTCTAATTCTCTTTGCCTTATGTTGCTGAACTGATAAATTGGGTTTCAATCTTGCTTAACAGTTGACTGGTTAATGTCTGTAAGGACGTCCAACTGTGAAAATTAATGCTCCAACAACCTCCCCCACTCAATTTAGTTTAGCATAATTATATGGACAGGGTTAAAAAAACGGAATTCTCATATCTTCATGAAAGCTTGCAGACTACCAGTATTCCTCTTAGGTTTTCATAGAATTGAGCAAATAAGAAACAGATCTGCCAAAGGAGAGCTTGTAACTTTTTGGAAATGACCTACAGCAAATTTTGGTTAGCTGGGTTGTTGAAATAAGTGTATTGGCCACAGAGATATCCATGCCATTGACCGGATTTGAACCCTTTATCCATTTCATACCTGACTGATTTAGCTATCTCAATTATCACTCAGCTACTTTGCAAAAATTCATCTAAAAAAATAGAGAAATGTAATCAACTACGAAGAAACGTAATTATCTCTAGCAATGCAATTATCTTTACAGAAAAACACCTCATTGCAGATATACAGAAATGTAATTATACAGACATATTTCAACAATAAATATATTATCATTATTGATGTTGTTGCTGTTGTTGTTATGCTGTCTCAACGGGAGATGCAGAGGATTGTAGTTTCTGCCCTTCATATTGCTTTCAGTCTCTAACACCAAGTGTCGCAACCCGAATCAGTAACAGCTCAACCAGACTGTAACATTCTCTCTCTAACTTCTTTGATGTTTTCTTGAATGGGTAAAGGGGCCTCTCTGTACTTTGCAATTTTAAAGGCTGCCGCGAGGAGGAAGTATCTTCAAGTTAGTATGAGAGGAGGAAACTTGATGGCAGGTTTTAATGAAGCCATACAATTCTTGAGTGAAATGAACAGACGAAGTATAGCAAACGTGTTCTCTGGGGGGTGGGGGTGGGGGGTGGAGAGTGCGTGTAATGGCAACGGTGGTGGAAATAGTGCAAACTAACCAATACCTTAAAAAAAAAAAAAAACCCAACAAAAAAGCTAATGAAAATATTGATGATATTGATCAAACTATTAAAAAGGCAGGATTTTTTTCTCTAATTATTAAATATCTAATTGTAGAAAATCAGAGAGCATCTCACCATCAGCTTCTGTGTCAACGAAGATTGTGTGATTGTTCTTAATTTCATCGGCTGTGTCTAAAAGATGGAGCTCAGCAGTCAACCGTTTGATTTTCTGGAAATTAAAAAGAAAAAAAAAATTGAAAAAAAAAGAAAAGAAAAGAAAAAGCGAAAAACGAACATGAAAGCGAATTAGAGGGATGCAGCTAATGTGTAGCCAAAGGAAGTATTGAATAGAATTCAATAATTCCAAATGATGTACTAATGGCAACAATTATCAATTACAAAGCAAAATATTGATTTTGTTTGGCCTGGCACAAGGTCGATTTTTGTAAAGGAAAAGGCATAGTTGATTTAATTAACTACCAGTTTATTACTGGTGGTTAATTTATCAATTCCGAAGAGATGAAAGGCAAAGTGGATTCAAGCAAGAATAGAACTCGGAACAGAAAGAGATGAAACTAACTACCATAATAGATTTATTATCACGCTCTAGCATTGTTGCCAATTTGCTGGCCTTTACAACGTTAAAATAGTGACATTTTTTATGGTGTAAAGGGTAAACTTCTACAAAGAAGGGACAGCTGATTTTTTATCAACCTGTAATATATTAGCTTATTCTATTAATTCATGGAAAACTGAAAAGGAGAGTTTAACACTGAGTTGCCAGGTTAGATTCTGTAAAGTCTCCAGTCAAACAACCAGGTCTTGTTCTGATCATTTTCTCTTAACCCTTTGGCATTCAGATTACTCTGTCAAATATAATGCTTATCCATTCCCATTGTTTTGAATTTATCTTGCATTACCTCATAGCTTTGAGATTTCAATGTTGTGACTGTTTATTTTTAGAATGACATTGTAAGGTGTGTGAGAGACTTGAACCTAGTCAGTTTGAGCATAAAACGAGTAGAATAACCAGGCCAGATATGGTGGGTTTAACTGATAAGGGGTTAACCCTTTCGTTACTGTATTTCTGTTGAGATGCTCTGTATTTCTTGCAATTCTTTAAATACAACAAAGAATTTAGTAAAATAACTTAGTTATCATTCAGCTGGTGTTAGGAACATAAATTGTGACTAAGATTTGGTGGAAGGTTTTAATTCAAAACTTATGAAAACAAGTCATTTGTACTCAGAACCAGAACTGGTTTCAGCCGGGTTGGTAACAAAAGGGTTAACATACCAGAAACGAGAAGTGAGAGTAGACCCATGTCTAATCATTTGCGAAGGATTGATCTTGACTCTAAGTCACCATTCACAACCCAAAGGATTATATTAAATGCTTTTCTTGTAGTTTGCCTCCAGTTGAAGTGGCATGAAGATTTGAAGAGATGCCTCATCATGTTTGTGTCTTATGGGAAACTCATTTTCTCAATGCTTCCATGCTACATGGAAGTCAAAGAGAAAATATGTTTCACGTTACAGAATCTCAGCTTAACAGGAAATTTTTATGACTGCAATGTTTGTGCAATAAGAGGAAGACCTACACAAACATACACAAATATACATATATATTGTATTGTGTGACATAAAAATTTAGAAATGAACAAATATAGACATTAAATACACATTTCATTTACATTTGTCTTTGAAGGTAAACAAAACTATTCAGTTCGAAAACCCCTCTTCATCAATTACAAGTTATTGATCAAATATTCTTCCGAGTTCCACCGTGATGACAGTATAGCTTTATGGATTTTCTAAAACTTTTCACCTCCAAGAGAAGACTGCTGCGATTAGCATCTCTCTCTCTCTTTCTCACTTCTCTAATGATGAGTCATTTTTAATGACAAAAGCATAATTGGTATGGGGCGTATTAAAAGTTCATATTGATTTTTAATATATAAATGTCTAGATATATATTTTTGTGCCACTAGATTACACTAATTATGGTCTTGTCTTGTGCACTGAGCTCTCTCTTAACTAATGTATGGAGATATGCACTACGGTATAATTTTTGTGTGATGTTAAGTTTTAGCTCTCAAATGAATTTCACATGATAAGGCACCTTGCCATGTGTGACAATAAACAAAATTGTTTCGTTCGACACTTGATCACTTACACATTATCAACTGAGCATTCTCAATTCTATGGTGATGACCAAGGAGTGATGTGCAATTTCTCAAAGTTTCCACACGAGGACTGCTGAGGCTGGTTGTTATCCTTCCACTTGTAGCTTCCTCTGTGAGTACTGATGCCACATAAAAATGCACCCAACACACTCTGTAAAGTGATTAGTATTATGAAGGGCATCCCCACCATAAAAACTACGACTGGAACCCGATGCAGCCCTCCAGCTTGCTAGTTCTAGCTAAACCATCCAAATATGTCAGCATGGAAAGCGGATGTTAAACGACGACGATGACGATGATGATACATAGATATAATAATAATATAAATTCATGATTGAATTAAATCAAATTAATTAAATATCAACATACTCTTCAGTGCAGGAAGGAAACAAACCATAATACGAGGAACTTAAGAAAGAAATATAGCAGAAAAATTGGATCTGGGAGATTCATATTGGTATCTGTGTGAGAAAGAGATGGGAGTCATGTTGGATATCAATATATATATATATATATATTTATTGAAGAATAATAAAGTTGTGCTCTACCAAATGCTTTAAGTAATCCTTCAGTTTAATGTGAAAATTGTTTACATTACAACATGAAAACGAACATTAACACACACACACACATGCATATATCTATCAGCATTATCACGACCAAGCAGTGATTGGGCATAAGTGAAGTTTAGGTTAGTTAAAATATGTTTGTGACATGTTTCAACTTCTAAAGGCAAATTCACTGCAGTTACCGTAGAGAAAAAAATTCTACACCTTTTACCATAAAAGAGAATTTTTTTATCTCCATGGTTACTGCAGTGAATTTGCCATTAGAAGTTGAAATATGTCACAAACATATTTTAACTAACCTAAACTTCAAATTCATACACAGACACATACATACATATCATCATCATCATCACCATTGTTTAACTTCTGCTTTCCATGCAGGCATGGGTTGGAAGGTTTGACTGAGGACTGGCAAGGTTTCTACAGGTGGATGCCCTTCTTAAAGCCAACCACCCCGAGAGTGTAGTGGGTGCTTTTTATGTGTCATTGGCACACGAGCCAATCAATCATGTTCGGATAGTGTTTTTTATGTGCCACCAGCACAGGAACCAATCAATCACATTTGGATAGTGTTTTTTACGTGCCACCGTCACAGGAGCCAGTCAGGGGGTACTGGCATCAACCATTTCAGATGGTGCATTTTACGTGCTACTGGCATGGGAGCCAGTCAGACACCTCTACCGCCCTCATCTTTCTAATTATAGCTCTTCTTTGATACCACTTCCTTTTCTTATTAGCCAGAACCATTTCATTTGTTATCTTTCCCTCTTCATCCATAAACACTCTTCCCTCCACCCACTCTCATATTGTCACCAATTGAGTCACTTAACTATCTCTTCTCTGCCATTGCCATACATCTCTCACTCTCTTCATGCACTACGTGTACCTCTCTCTCTCTCCCCAGTACCCCTGCAACATACTCAACCACATCCCCTCTCCCTTTCATCCTTCTCCTGTCTACTTTACCATAATTACTATTCTGTTGCATTCTTCCACTTTGCTCTGCACTGTGTCATTTCCTCCTCCCACTATTTCCTGAACACAGGCATCACTAGTTTTCTTCCACCCACATCCATCCTTTAATGCTACCCATTCTTTAGACTTACTACCTACTCCTTTCTCTTCACTCATTCCCCAGAAACTTTTGTAACCGTCACCCACCCACAGTCTTGGGTCCTGTCCCATTTACTTCTATCAACTTCCTAAATTGAGGGTCCAACCAGATCTTTGTGGTTTTCGTCACTGTTTACAATTTTGTTCCAATTATTTTCAAATTTGGATTAAGTTTTGTATATTAATTATGAAAATGAAATTCATTTTTCCTATAAATCCAGAATTAAAAAGTTATTAGCCTTTAAAATTTGCAAAGTTTGGATATTTTAGCCAATCAGAAGCAAGTATTTTACATATCACCGTGGCGAAAATTTCGATTTCCATAGTAACCAAAGCAAAGAAGCACCACATGTTGCATAGCTGATTACGAAGAACTGTTTCCATAGTAACCAAAGATGCTGCACATGCGCAGAAGGAGGAGGAGATACAAGAAAGATAATTTATTTTATAAAATCCTAGTTTAATGTTTTGACATACCGATGCCCCACCCGCCCTGATGATGGAAGAGGCAGCAAACATGCTGTTTTCTGATTGGCTGAAAATTCTGAAAATTATCAAACTGTAACATTTTTGCAAAATTTTTCTAGAATAAATGAATAACAAATTTGGATTCAGCGTCAAGACTTACATCTATATAATACATTAACATTTTTTTTTTACAAATAATTGTAAACAGTGATGGAAGCCACAAAGATCCATCCAACCAGAGACCCAATCACCACCATTTTATTTCTTTCCATCTCCATCTGAGCCCTTGCATCTTCTCTTCTAAAATTTGAGTAGTCATGTAGCTCCTCTGAAACAACAAACATGTTTTCCTCTGGTACCGTCTCTCATATATTCACCAGTGATATCTTGGTTTACATTGTTTACATTTGACAGATATTTGTCCTCATCTTGTCTGTTGTTAGCACAACGTTTCGGCTGATATACCCTCCAGCCTTCATCAGGTGTCTTGGGGAAATTTCGAACCCAGGTTCTCATTCCTAAGGTATTCTTCCAATGTTATTATTATTATTATTATTATTCAGGTCACTGCCTGGAATCGAACTCGGAACCTTGGCGTTAGTAGCTGGCACACTTAACCACTACACCATATGCCTGGTTCGAAATTTCCCCAGGGCACCTGATGAAGGCTGGAGAGCATATCAGCTGAAACGTTGCGTTAACAAAAAACAAGATGGGAACAAATATCCGTCAATTGTAAATAATGTAAATAATTCCTCATCTCTCAGATATAGAACTGTATAATATCTTGGTGTAATAATTCCCCGACCCCCTTGGGGTTTTTAGTTTTACTGCATGGTGACCCCACGAGTGCTGAAGTTACATAAAAGTCACCTAGTACACACTATAAAATGGTTGGCATGAGGAAAGGAATCCAGCACACAGATACACGATGGGCTTGTTTGAGTTCCCATTTGCCAAATCTACTCACAAGACTTAGATGAGCCCATGGCTGTAGTAAAAGATACTTGCTGAAGGCCACACAGTGGGACTGAACCCAAGACCACGGGGGCGCAAAGCAAGTGTTTTAACCACACAGCCACGCCTGCACCTATATATATATCATTTAATGTACACAGTATAAACATATGCACTACAAATAGTTTCATGCATCGGAGACACGAGTCTAGGCAGGTTTTTATAATGCACCATGTATCCCCAAACAACCCTCAGGCTGGGAAACACAAGGCATGTTATAAAAACCTACCTAGACTCATGTCTCCACTGCATGAAACTATTAGTAGCTCATATCTTTATATTGTGTACATTAAATAATATTTATCTCTCACTGGATGGAATACATTTATTGTTGATCTTACCTGAATGGAACAGTAAACTATACACACACAAAGAATGTGCCACATGCAAGAAGCCAAGACAAGCTTTCATAATAGACTCAGGCAAAAGACACCGTTACCGAAGTCATTGCTTAGGACCAACACATGTAAAGTACAACTTATTTGATATAAGACATGAAACCATTCTTACAAATACACAGACATGCATGTATAAATAAACATACGTATAACTGCCATAGAAAGGTATCTTAGAGAGAAACGGAACAGAATATTTTCAAGTCTAAGACTAATTCTCAAAGAACTTTTAGAGGAAACAGACTGTAAGAGACTATCACATGAAACTCAAAAGCCATTCTGATACATTAGAATCTTTACCATGCTCAATGGAACTGCTTACTGAGAAGGGATAAGAACAAATGGAATTACGGCTTGTAAACTCAACTGTCATTAAAAGCAAAAACAAACAAACAGAGCAAACCCATATCATTTCTTCTTGAACATTCCACATCAATACATTCTGTGTCATTCAAAGACTTTGAATTTTTCCCTATTATTGTCATTAGCCGTGTCTTTTTTTTCTCTTCCTTTTTTGTTTATTTTCCGTCTTATTTTACCGTTGTTTGTTGTTATATAGGTTTTTCTTTCCTCTCCTCTTAACATTTTTCTGCCAATTACTAACCCATGTTGAGTAAGATACCATTATTGATGAATTATAGGTATGAATATGTGTAGGGAGGAGCAAGAGGAAGACAGAGAGAAGGAAAAAAAAAAAAAACCGAGTTAGGGAGCTGAAGGACAAAAGAAAACAGCATAAAAAGAAGAAAATTGCCCATGTATTTTTCTATCCTACTTCATTAGTCTCTGTTTAAACCAGACAAGCTTTTTCTATTGATATTAATTCTGTGCTTTCAAATTAACATCTATTCCGCTGTTTTTAGAAGCTCCTGATTCCATTGGTTAATGCTCATAAAAAAAGACAAAACACCCACTGGTGAGTTGTCACTTCTTATATACAACATACACACATATATATATACATACATATATGTATATACATATATATATGTATATATATATATATATATATATATATATATATATATATATATGAATATATATATATACACATACATATATATATATGAATATATATATACATACATATATATGAATATATATATATACATACATATATATGAATATGTATATATACATACATATATACATATATATATATATACATACATATATACATATATATATATATACATACATATATACATATATATATATATATATATATATATATATATATAT
>NC_068988.1:93889336-93890837 GCF_001194135.2 Octopus bimaculoides
TGTATGGAGTAGAGGTGGGAGGAGATGATAGAAAAGCTTGGCAGAAGGAATGGAATGGGCTAAACTCTCACACAAGCTCTGTGATCAACAACACTGCTTTTTCAGAGACACAGACGTCATATATTGATCTGAGCCTTTTCTGATTGCTCTGCGAAAAGAATGAAACTCGATTCTGACCTATACGAAAGTGAACGGAAAACGGAAAAACAGAAAAAGAACAAAACTGACAATAGAAAAAGCAAAAAAAAAAAAAAAGGAGAAAAGAAAAAAGAAGGCAGGGTGAAAAATGAAGAAAGAAAAAGATAAAAAAAACCCACAGAAAAATTGATTTCAGAAGAGAACATGGAGGCGGGAAAAAAATCTGTTTAGTTTTCAATATGGCTGACATTAAAAATTGTTTCATTTTCATTGAAGGCTGGCATCTATTTACTAGCGTTAACAAGCTAAAAATGTCGAAAAGATCAATACTAGTCTGATGAAGAATTCACCGGAACAATTCAATGTATTTGTTGTAATAACGAGATGAAGAAGGAAAAAGAACAATAAACAAACAACAATAACAACAAAAGTAAATACTAATGGGTGGGCAGGGATGGAAGCTGAAGAATCAGGTAATAAAATGGAACATTTTTAGAATTATATCTGAAAATGTTAAATTTTTAATTTTGTAGCATTAAAATAGCAAAATTTTATGCAATAATGTCAACATGCAAACAATACATACAATGTGTTGTATATGTAAATATGTGTGTAAGTCTACATACATACATACATACATACATACATACACCCACACACATATACGTATATATATATATATATATATATATATATATATATATATATATATATATATATATATATATACATATATGTATATATATATGCACATATATATGTGTGTCTGTATATGTACACACACACATGTATTTATGCATATCAGCCACATGAAGACCCTGCATATATGTATTATAACAATAGTAATTATTTTTTAGCAATTAAACTAAATATGTTTCAACTTAAACCAAACAGGAAATAATTATAATAATAATAATAATGATGATGATGATGATGATAATAATAATAATAAAAGTAGGGAGGAACATTTGCAAGAAAAAAAAAATCTTTTCAAAACCTAAAAAAGATATATATATTTCTTTCTATCAATATACTTTACAATTAGATTTATAATTACTATTGAAATGAGAGAGGAATAAGCACAGCTTTGTGGTTAAGAATTTTGCATTGCCATGCCATGGTTTTGGGGTTCATTCTAATGCATACCACTTTAAGCGTCTTCTACAATAGCCTCACACTGATAAACGCTTTGCGAATGAAATTTGGCAAATGGAAACTCTATGGAAGCCTGTATATTATTTGTTGGTTTAACATAAGTTTTCCCCTGTTAGTATGTTTTGGAAGAATGCATATTACTTAATCACTGTTTAATAGCTGGATACTCTTCCTGTCACAAACACTTAACTGGGCTCCCCCCCCCCCC
>NC_068988.1:93890851-93909233 GCF_001194135.2 Octopus bimaculoides
TTTTTTCCCCAAAAATCGGAACTTTATTCCACACACCTTCAAAGGCACAGAACTTAAGAAGAATTTGCTCACCACTGCATGGCACCTTGGGCAAGTGTCTTCTACTACAGCCTTGGGCCGACCAAAGTCATGTGAGTGGATTTGGTAGATGGAAACTGAAAGAAGCCCGTCATATATATACATGTGTGTGTGAGTGTTTGTAGGTCTGTGTTTGTCCCTCCTTAATATGTCTCACCATGACAGGGTGAAAAACAAAAAAAAGGTGAAAATGATGTTGAGAGAGCCATCCATTAAGAGCTGCTGGCAGTTTGTATCTGCAAGAATTTGAGTTAATGGTCTGCAAAGCACCACTGTGTGGGATTCAGTTCCATTTGAAGTTAACTGGCCAAAGAACACAACATACTGGAACTAGTCAAAGACAAAGCTGTAGAAAAAGCTAATAGATCAATATATTTGTACACCAGATAACCTTTAGATACCTTTAAAAATACTGTTGTTATGATCAAGACAATGCGTACCATAAAGAAAAAAAAATGGTTAGAAAGGACAGTAAAAATATATAAATATGATTTTAATTGATTATACACTTCTCAAACAAATTTGTTGATCTGAATTGATGTTGATTTCATTGAATTAAATTGATTTGCAGATTTGATTTGAAATGAAGAAACAACTCATTATTATTATTATTATTATTATTATTATTATTATTATTAGGATGGCAAGCTGGCAGAATCGTTAGCATCGAGGGCAAAATGCTTGGCGGCATTTTGTCCATTGTCACGTTCTGAGTTCAAATTCCACTGACGTCAACTTTGCCTTTCATCCTTTCAGGCTACCCATTGGGATTACTCATCCGATAAGGGTACTTCAGGCACATGCATCACAACCATACGTACGCAACATTGCGATCTCATATCAAAATAAACAACACGTGGCCCTTGCAGGTGGGACCCAGTTATAACGTTTCTCAGTTCATGTAGCCCATCCCACTCAAAAGGTTCCTGAATAAGGGTTGTTTAAGGATGTTGAACGAAACACATTCGAGAACTTGCTGGCTGCTTATGGTGTTGTACTTCTGGTTATGGTTCTAGTGCTCGTATTTACCACAGGCATCTGGTTGCTACATTATGTCCATGACATCTGCACTTTTAACAATCAGTCCACCTAGCTGTAAGTAGGTACAACAATTTGGAATTATAAACACCTGTAAATAGCAGTAACACTAGTAATGGGTTTTGATAGCTGGTATTAGTGAGTTTTGGGGTTGTCATGTGGCTTTAATCAGTAATACAAGCATTAATAATGTAGCACTAACCCCATTCTATCACTATTAATAGGGGTCAAATGTTGTCCCATGACACAACTAAATAACAATCTATATTCCACAGAGTTGTGAGTTTTATCTACAACAGAAAAACGACGTGGAGAGGAAAAGCTCAATAGAATTCAGTACCAAAGCAATTGTAATAAATATTATATACAATGAACAATATTAAGCAGAGTATATAGTTGGAATATAAAAAGTACTTACATTTGATTCTGTCATTCGTTTCATGCGAATGTACTTCAAATCCCGCGAAAGCATTAGTTTCACCTGATCCTCTGTATGGACTTTCTCAGCACTCTCTCGTGGCTGGTGAATACCATCCTACACAGGAAGACAAAAAGGAATAAATAAAAAATCTCCTTTCGTTACATGCTGACGAACTGGCTACCCTTTTTTCTGACTGACAGGAAAAGAGTAGTGATCTTTTTTGCCCAAGGAGCTTTTATCATCCTCATCATTTAATGTCTATTTTCGATGCTGGTATGGGTTGGATGGTTTGACAGGAGCTGGCCAGGCTGGAGGGCTGAACCAAGCCCTGGTCATCTGTTTTGGCATGGTTTCTATGGTTGGACATCCTTATTAACACCAACCACTTCACACAGAGTGTACTGGGTGCTTTCTACATGGTGCTCTTCTATGCAGGGCTGGCATGGGTGCTTTTCTACATGGCACCAGTATGAGTGCATTCCATGTGGTGTCAGCATGGGTGCTCTTTATGTGGCACAAGCATGGCTGTTCCCATGTGGTGTTGACAAGGGAGCTTTTTACAACCAAATAAATAGAAAATTGTTTATTTTGAAAATAGTGACCTTCACAGATGAAATAACATGTCAAATAATTTGTGGTAAATTGTGTTTTGACAAGCTCTGACATGCAAATCACTTGGCAAACTGCCTGTCTGTGGTTTCAATCCATCTTTCCTATCTTGGTCATGTGAGCTTTCTGTCATATTGTGCCATCAAGACAAGGGTTCACAGAATCCTCTCTGAACCCATCCTTCACTATCAACCTCAATGCTCCTCATGGTTAGGTTTTGTCCCTCACAGTCTACTTCCTATAAATTAATGACCCCCAACTAAGCCAAAGCTAAGAACTAATTCTTAAAGACTCAGGAGACAGTTAGACTTATGTTGCATGGTGCCATTGGACAACACTGATGATTATATTGTGGCTTAATGTGCCGGGTCTGTAAGGAATAAGTTTAGTTGCTAGTAGACAGAATAAGATGTTGCTGTAACAAAAAAAAACAAAACAAAAAAAAAAAACATTTGTTCCAACAATATGCAAATGTGTAAGTTTGCATAAATGCATGCCAGCATAGAAAAATAGATGTAAAACTGAAAAAAAGAAAAAAAAGAGTAAAACATATAAAGGATGAAAGTGGGAAAAAAGAAAAAAAGGAAACAACTGTAAGTTTAAAAATGATTAAAGGAAGACTGAATGATGCATAGCAAATGGAGAGAGAGAGAGAGAGAGGTAGGTTGGAGAGAGAGAGAGAAAGTGACAGCAGATGGAAGCTACAGTAAGTAAGTTTAATGCTAAATAGATAGCATTTAAGATGGGAGAATAAAAGAGGAGGAAACAAAATAAACGAAGCGTGGAGAAATTTCTGTTGGGACATTCCATGATAGAACAAAATTCTCCCCATGAAACATTTTCATCTCATTAATTCTATGCAAATCAAGAGTTGTACTAACGGCTTTTTACTGTGTTTAACTCGGAAACACTTTGTCTCTGGGGCAGTCTCCTGATATTAGAAGATAACACAATACGCACTATTGTCGGAGATAGAGCAAAGCATCAAACCATCAAACACACAATGAAAGCATTAGTAAGCCTACATTGGAAGTGTTCTGTTGCTAACGTTCTTTCACAACCATTTGGGTTATCGTCAATGTTGATTTCTCTTTTGCATGGTTGTTGCCAATTCCCTGCCACTGCTCATGGCTTCATTCTTCTTGAGATGAATATTTAATTATCACCTGACAAACTGCCATATTAAGAACTGATATATGCATAATATTGACCTCTACAGTTACCAGTGAACAGGAAAATAAATATTATGCAGTAGAAATAGAGATTAGGTGGTGGTGGTGGTGGGGGAAGAGGGACGAGGACGAGGTGAGGAGTAGATAAAACAGTTGCCACAATAGAATTCGCTCGGAACAAAAGGTAAAAATGAAAATAAAATAAATTTATTTTTAAAACAAGGTAGAAAAAGAAAAAAAGAAAAAAAAAAAGGAATACTTGACACATCACTGTCAGATTATTGTTTTTATTTCAAACAACTGCTTCAGTTAAAAGTCCAATCACTAAGACTTCCAAAAAATATTTTTATTTTATCTAAAAACTGCTTTATACATATAAGATATACACACACACACATACATATACATGCATACACACACACACACACACACATATATATATATTTTTTTATTGTGTCTGGGGAGTGTCATTCTCTTTTAGTGCCTTATTAATTTAACACACTCACTGGTCTAATTTCCACTCATCTACTTATTTTTTTTTACTAAAATTTTCATTGTGTCTTGCAACCTTTTCAATAGTCGTTGACTCTGTTATTGGAACTGCATTCTTCTTTTTCTCTTTTTTTTTTGTTTGTTTGTTTGCGCACATGTGTAATCCACTACTGTTTTACTTTATTGTAGGTATGCAGGTGACATTAACATTCTAGTTAGGACAAACTCTAGTAACGGTAATGTAGAAACCGAGAGGAGCATAATGGAGAGCATCCAGCATGTAGCTAACTCCATCTACCAAAGTATCAAGGTGACTATAGATTATCCCATTAGGCACCCTAACAATAGACTCCCCGTCCTTTATACTGAACTTTGGTTAGAGACTGTGAACAACAGAATGCAACTCCTCCACTCCTATAACATGAAACTCATACCTTCTAAACATGTTGGTCACAAGAACTCAGCTCTGTCACACAATATGAAAATTAACATACTGATAATAGACCTAGTTAGGATAATGAGCAATGTGTCCCCACTATGCGAACCTTATGAAACAAAGAAACATGCAATTCTTTGGATATGATCAGAAAGATAGGGTTCAGGTATACAGGCGTGCTAGAAAGAAGTTAGATAATATTATAAGTAAAGAAACCAGTGGTACCTGCCCTAGATATAGAAGTAAAAACTGGAATAGAATACAAAGAGTTTGTGACAAAGCAAACAGGGTGAACACATGCTACAAGACCGACAAATATCAAGGAGCGATGTTTGTAGAAGCCACAGCCTGTGGAGAACTAGTCTGTAGATTTAGGAAAGCTCTGAAGTTGGCCAAACTCAACATTAAATTTGTTGAAAAGCCAGGGAGCTCCATCAGATCACAACTAAGTAGAACGTACCCCTTTGAGAATACCACAACATGCACCAATGATAACTGCATGGTATGTAAGATTAACCCTGGCATTAACTGTAGAAATAGAAATGTAGTCTACAGCATAAAGTGCATAGAGGGTGCTTGTAAAGACAAGACCATAATATACAAAGGTGAGACATCTAGAAGCATTGCAGACTAAATGAACATTTAAGACAATATGACAACAAAAAACAGTCTTCCATACTCTACCAACATGTCAAGGACCAACATGGAGGCAACCTGGCTCGACTTGACAGCCGCATCTTATTCAAGGACCCAAAGGACCCAACACTCAGACAAGTGCAGGAGTACATTCTTATTAATGAAACATCCCCAGTACTAAATAGGAAATATACATAGGTGTCATACCCCAATACCCATAGTTTATATAGTCATACAAACTCATACACAGACACAAACATGCACACACACAAGGAGGCAGAGGTACACACACACAAATACAAACACACAAGCACATGGATATGCAGAATACATACATACAAACATGCACACATATATGTACATGTATATACATAGACACACATACATGCATATACACATATATATATGTACACAAACACACACATATACATATACACATATGCATACACGAATGCACACATACATACATACACACACATACAAGCATGCATGCATACACAGATACATGCAGAGTACATACAAACATGCACACATGAATACATATATATATACATACACACATACATACATACACATGCGTATGTGCATGCAGACTGACGCACACACAAACAAACAAAAAAAGAACACAGTTACGATAACGGACAGTGTCAATGTTTATTGGAAAGGTTGCAAGACACAATGAAAATTTTAGTAAAAATAAATAAGTAAATGAATGGAAATCAGACCGGTGAATGTGTTAGATTAATAAGGCACTAAAAGAGAATGACTCTTCCCAGACTCAATAGAATATGCTTCAACACACGAATTTATATATATATATATATATATATATATATATATGGAACAATAAGCATGAAATAAAACAAAAAAAATATTATCAAGAACAATTATAAAATGTGAACCACTGATCCTTTAGTTAAACTTGGCTGTCAGTGTCCAACCCCTGACCTTAAAATTCAGAGAATTATTTCACTATTCTGAGAGTGGGGTGCTGTGGTTTAGCCCCAAGTGAAATCATTATACAAATCTAGGATCAAATACTTTCAGCCAGTTATCTTAGTAACTGAGTCCCTTTTTTCCCCCCTTTGTTTAAAACAGAAGGGTGTAATTTGAAGGATATTTAGCTCCTACTTCTAACAGAGAGGCAATGATGTAGAGGTGCTCTTTAAATGTCAGCTGAGGCTTTTGAATATGGTAAATCCTTACTTGTAATCCAAATATTCAGTTTCTGGGTAAATATAAGGATCAAATGAGGACTACATCAAGAAGGTTGCTACAAATCCTGTCTTTCATCAATCAAAGAACAATGAAATAAAATCCTACCAATCAGGTAATGGTGTTGACTAAACTGATCGTAGCCATTCCATACAAATACGTGGCCATTTTAACAATGTTAGACATTATTCATATTATTATTATCATCATTCATAGTTGCTGTTGTATACAGCTGTTTCCTCATGTATGTACAGATGTGTGTGTGTGTGTGTGTGTGTGCTATTGGTACAAGTTGGTTCTTTTTTTTTTTTTGGCCAGCATAAATTGAAACATTTCTGCCAAGCGTGAGGAGATATTTACAGTAAGAAATGTTAAACTGGAGAAGATCATAAAAATGATCTTGAAAAATAAAAACAATATAAAAGAACATAATGGTTGAAAGCGATACTTATAGCATTTTCACTTTTGGCTGTTAAAGATGGCATGTGTGTCGGGGAGAAAGTAGAGGTTGGCTGAATGTTGTGATACAATCTGTCTGCAAACTTTGTTTAACTCACGCAAAACAGTGGGTGAAGTCTTGTGGCGTCTTACTTCTAGCAAACATCATCCATCATCTACCTCTGTATATCAAGTGACATATTCAATAAGTGCCATGACAAGTGTGGTGCCTTGCTCTCCTCTCTTTCATCCAGCCAGACATTTTATACTTTGACCTTGCATCTTTCTCACTCTCTCACCTCTCTCTCTCTCTCTCTCTATCTCTCTATATTTCAAGGAATATCTTTATCTCAATGTTTGCAACTTTCTCTTCCATTCAGTTGCATCACTCTTCAAATTTTGATATGAAATATGTTCCCTCCAGTCACCTCCACCCCATTACTACAGCAATGTAAACACTTAAAAAGAATTCTGTTCCAGTTGACTAACTCCTGATTGTCAGCCATCTCCACTACATTCACTGACCCTTAAAGTCAACACGAGACCGAGACCGGTCAGTTGTTTTACTAATCCACTATCACCTTCAGAAAAAGCCTGACATAAATTTTTTTTTTCCTATCTTCCAACTACTGCTGAATATAATCTTCCATTTTTGGTCTTCTTATATAAAATGGAATCTTCCCATGGCCTGAATCATCATCATCATCATAATTTAATGTCCATTTTCTATGCTGGCATGGGTTGACCAATTTGACAGGAGCTGGCAAGCTGAAGGGCTGCACAAGGTTCCAGCCATCTGGTTTGGTATGGTTTTTATAGCTGGCTACCATTCTTAACACCAACCACTTTACAAAGTGTACTGGGTGCTTTTTATGTGGTGCTGGCATGGGGTACTTTGTACATAGTGCCGGTAGGGGTCAGCACTGACTCAGATGCCTCAAAGATATTCAAATTAGAATGGTTCAGCATTGGACTGAAATATTTGCCAGTGTGTTTTGAGAGAGAGAGAGAGAAGAGAGGAATACAGTGAAATATTTTTGAGAATCTTTGGATTACTTACCACTTTTTTATTGCGAACCATATTGAAGTAGAACTCATCAGGATTGCGGTTCAGCGCTTTCACCTTCAGTGACTTTATAACTCCTTTCCTTCTCTGATCCTCACTAAAAATATAAATTAAATTCAGCATTTAATTTGCTTAAAGTTATTTTAATTATCTCTAACCATCTCTTTTTTTCTGAAAATAAATGACAGTCTGAAATAAGTACAGGGTTGATATGATTGGTTAAAATACTTGAAGGTGGATCCCCAGTATGGCTGTAGTCCAATGAACAAAACCAGAAAGCACTAAAGAATATCACAAGCAAAATTACCTTGTTTCACTAATTCTGGTCAGTTGGCTTTGGCTGTTCTCAGGTACCATTATCAGAATTCATAAATTTGAGGTACATCACAAATCAACATCAACAAGAGCACTCAGAGAGTGCAAACCTCTGCCAAGGCAACACCAACATCCTCTCAGCGATTAGCCAGAGATGATTTTTAAAATGAGAATATCTGAAATAAACTCGGCTGCTCTCATAAACGAGAATACTAAAAATGAACCCAGCCACTCTCAAAAATTAAGTGAAAAAAACAGGTAAAATAATACAGAATCCTTGTCCGGTAACGGATCGATCCCAAAATCTAATCAGTTCATGCCAGTCATGAGGCCAAACATCCCTGAAAGTTTCATCCAAATCCATCCAGCAGTTCTTGAGATATCTTGTCCACGGACAAACAAACAAGCACAACTGAAAACCATACCTCCACCTTTGCTAAGGCGGAGGTAATAAAAGTAACTGTTTGAAAATTAGGCAGAAAGATAGAAATCTGGGGGAGAGTTTAATTGATTAAATCAACCCTGGAAGGAAGAAAGAAATAGTCGACTTTGATGGGATTTGAGTAGAGAATGTAAAGACACAGAAGAGACACCACAAAGCATTTTGCATAATGTCCAAACAATTCTGCCAATCTACCACCCAAACCCTAACCCTAATAAGGATAATAATAACTGTTTCTAATTTAGGCACAAGGCCAGCAATTTTGAGGGGAAGGAATTAGTTGCACAGTTGGATAAAGATCCAAGGAGTTGTAGGACTGGATCATTCACCTGTGTCTGCTTTGGTATAGTTTTTATGGATGGATGCCCTTCCTAATGCCAACTGCTTTACAATGTGTACTGGGTGCTTTTTTTTGCCACTGACACTATTGAGGTCACCATGGGGCTCATAAGTCAACAAACGCAGAGAGAGAGAGAGAGAGAGATAGATAGAGAGAAGATACTGCATCTGTATGTTAGATAGGGGTTAAGATATGAGGGAAGAGGTTGAAGTAGAGTAGGTTCTTGTTATAGTACTTAACTGGTACTTTATTTCATTGGCCCCACCAGAAGGATGAAAGGCCTCAGCAAGATTTGAACGCTCCCAAAATATTTTTGTCTTGCAGGTTACTTGGTGACCCTGTCAGTGCAGGTGCCACTTAAAAAGCATCCAGTCCACACTGTAAAGTGGTTGGTATTTGCAACGGCATCCAGCTATAAAAGCCTTGCCAAAACTGACCCCTGTGCTTGAGCAATGTAAAAAGCACTCAGTCCACTCTGCTTGATCATTGCCAGTGCCACCTGACTGGCTCCCTTGCCAGTGGCATGTAAAAAGCACTATTCGAGCGTGGTCGATGCCAGTGCTGGCTGACTGGCTCCTGTGATGGTGGCACATAAAAAGCATCATTCAAGCATCAGTACCACCTGACTGGCCTTCATGCCAGTGGCACATAAAAAGCACTCACTATACTCTTGGAGTGGTTGGCGTTAGGAAGAGCATCCAGCTGTAGAAACACTGCCAGATCAGATTGGAGCTTGGTGCAGCCTTCTAGCTTGCCAGCCCTTAGTCAAACCATCCAACCCATACCAACATGGAAAGCAGACGTTAAACGATGATGATGATGATGAATGTAAAGTGATAGGCATTACATTTGGCAGAGTAATCTTAATGCTAAAGAATAATTGAAGAATCTCAGAGAAATTACTTTCACTTTCACTTTCACATTTAATTGAATAAAATGGTTTTGATACTTACGTAGCTCGGCGTTTGTAATCTTTCTTCTTTTCCAAAAACCCAAGTTTTTCTCGAGCACTTGGCTGAAAAAAGGGAATAAAAACATAAATGTAATATCATTAAGCTACTGATGTGAAGGGTGACATTAAATATTTGCTAGTCTTTTTATGAATAAATAAAAATAAAATTCCAGGCAAGATTTGATCCCAAGTTGTTGCCAATCGACTTAGCTTTTTCACTGAATTAGTCTAAGAAAGGAGAATCCAATGTGATGGTGCAACACCATCTTAAAGGACAATAAGTTGTTTTGTAATTCAAACAGCTAATTCTCAACAAGGCCTTAGCTTGTGGATCCTTTTGGATGCTGAGCACATATGATTGGAGGTGAATGTCATTTGATAACAGCTGGCTGGACCATCATAGTAAGTGATATACATCAGCTCACAGGTGGAACACTGGATCCAACTGGTAATTAATTTATAGATTCCAGAAATAAGAAAAGCACGACTGATCTCAACAAAAAGAAACACAACTAAGCAACAAAAGGTATTTTGCCCAGTGTTGAAATGATTGTCAATCCATCACTTTATATAACCTTAGTGCTGCATTCTGATCACATGAATGACACTTTTTAATCAGTAGTTCAGTTGCCCTGGTTGTATGTAGGCACCACCTACAACTCACTATAGCAGTGGTTCTCAATCGGTCCATTTAAGATTTTGATGTTAAGATTTATGAACTTTGTTGAGTGTAAGCAAAGTATAACCAAAATTTATTGGTCATACGTCTACAATACGCAAAATATTTAAACATTTTTAAATACAATTTCTAATTAAATTTAATTATAAAAAAACAGGAATTTTTAAACATTGAATGGTTGTGAAAGTCCACCCTAGTAAAATAGGAATCAAACGGGTCCATAGGCAAAAAGTGGGTGAGAACCCCTGTCCCCTAGTCTGAAGTATGAGTATAGCAAAACTGATGAATGCTTGTTAAGATGTGAAGATGTGAATAACTGAAGTGGTTGTTGTCATGTCACTTTATTGAGTCTAGAATCAAGAGATTTACTACTTAAAAACTCTTGTTTAATTAGCTCAAAGTATTTTCAAGAGAGCATGTACAAAATATTGTACATAACATACAGGGGTAGAGCTCACAGCTGCAAGCAGAGGCAACACTGGACTGAGTGGTCTACAATGATTATTTCCATTGTTAGAGATGTCAGAAGTAAGACTAATAGAATGAAAGCCAGATGGGGCAACAGATGTGAGGTGTTGCCATTCTTTGGAATAGGACACAGTAAAACATGCTTCCAAGTTATCTAGGTAAATTTCTGTAGAGAATAAGAAATTAAAATGTTTAGTGAGTGTAGGAGCAAGTTCTGGGGTGAAATATTGAGTGATATTGTCAGGTCTGGTGGCCTTATTTAATGTATGCCCTCAGTTATAGATCTATAACCTGTAGGACCTTTATAAATATTCATATCAGTACATCCAACAGATGTTCAATCCAATGATTTCAGGTGTTCTAAGAGTTGTGATATTTATTGCTTTTTTTGCCTAATCAACCAGGAACCGATCTGGGACAGATTAGTCCAGAAAACGTTACTCACAGCTTTGGCTAAGTCCTCAAGTAATTAAGGGACAAGGGTATAATGGAGTAACCACCCGAGTATATAACGGGTACTTATTCTATCGTATCTCAAGAGCGTTGTACGGCCTGAATTTATTTCTGCGCTTTACCAGATGAAAATACATGAAGTTAAGTTGAAAACTATTGGTTTCTAACATAGTTACAACACTACACAAGTTAAGAAAGCAGGGTACAGTTGATTAAATTGACCGCTAGCAGTTTTATTTTATCGATCTGGAAAGTAGGTTGACATCGGCACGGTTTCAACTCAGAACGTAAATGGCTAAAATTAAATACAACTAAGAATTTTGATCAACATTTTACCAGTCTATATATTAACAGATACAGTTAATTTAAAAAAAAAAAAATTTCTTCGATCTTAGCAACTAATTTTAGTCGATGTTTTACGACTGAAGGACATCACAAAGGCTTAGAAAACTTCTCATGGGAGTTGATTAATTATAATGCTACGAAGATTAGTTTTATTCATAAATAAATAATAAAATGTCGATAATACAAAAATAAACCCCAAAAGTGTTAAAACAGCTGAGATTTAAGAGAAAAAGGATAAACGTCCGGGATAAGCACGTGTTTAGAGAGAACAGAGAATATAACTTTGTTTACGATTAATTCGAAATAACACATACCTGACTACGTTCTTTATGCATTTTCTGTCCACTTTTCCGAGCATTTTTAAACGACGACATGGCTGTAAATAATTAATAATGTTTTGTGCGATTATTAATTAGATGAAAATTATTTAATTAGAAACATCGACGACGCACAACGAGAATGTTTACAAGACGGGAAGTAAAGAGCGTATATAAGGGAAGTAACTCTAACGGATTAAATTCTGAATTCCTATCAGAGGAAAAGTCAGAGCTAAGAAAGATGACCTGGAGTGGTCATTTCGAATCTGTGAAACAATTTTTCCTATTAAATTAAAATTTGAAGACAAATTAAAATTTCTTAAAATAAAACTGAAAGTTGTTTTCATTAAGTATTAAATTTCTTGTGAATTTTTTAAATATAATTTTAGGCGTAGGAGTGGCTGTGTGGCAAGTAGCTTGCTTACCAACCACATGGTTCTGGGTTCAGTCCCACTGCGTGGCACCTTGGGCAAGTGTCTTCTACTATAGCCTCGGGCCGACCAAAGCCTTGTGAGTGGATTTGATAAACGGAAACTGAAAGAAGCCTGTCGTATATATATATATATATATATATATATATATATATATATATATATATATGTGTGTGTGTGTGTGTGTGTATGTTTGTGTGTCTGTGTTTGTCCCCGCTTGACAACCGATGCTGGTGTGTTTACGTCCCCGTAACTTAGCGTTTCGGCAAAAGAGACCGATAGAATAAGTACTAGGCTTACAAAGAATAAGTCCTGGGGTCGATTTGCTCGACTAAAGGCGGTGCTCCAGCATGGCCACAGTCAAATGACTGAAACAAGTAAAAGAGAGTATCTTGAATTGTATTCAAATTTTAATTAGAGCTTTAATCATTTATATTTTAGTTCCTTTCAATTTTGGGTTTCGAACTCATCTTTATCAACTTCAAATTTAAAGAATACATCAATAAAAAACAAATAAGCGGGTAAAACTGAAGTGAAATTTGCATATTTATAGAGCCACAGTCAACTGAAATGATAAGATACCCGACTGCTAACCAAAGGGTTGACAGTTTGTATCCTAACACCGACAGTACGTTAAAAAAAAAAAAAGCTCTTTCGGCCATAAATTGGTAGCATTAATAGATGAAGTTTACTGCTGCAACTTGATGAATATTGTGAGCGAAGTTTTAGCAAGAAGAGTTTTCGTCAGATAGTTTTCCTCAAGTATTTTATAAACTATTCATAAACGACTGATACATATTTCCATTCAGATTAGATATTCTTAGTGTCTCGTCTACCGGGCCGGCTCAAGGTACCGGCAATCGGGCAGTCGCCCGGGGCGCCATGTGCTAGGGGGTGCCAAGGAGGGCGTGACGACGACAAGGAAATTTCCACGACCGTCAGCTTCTACACGCCGAAGTTCAGCTTGCTCGAGGCGCCAGCAACCCTAGGGCTGGCTCTACTCCCCTACAATGTTCAGCGGCTTTAGTACTGTAGATTTGAAGGTGGGTAGAAACTCTACTCTTCAGATGTGGTGTCAACTATGTCATACAGGCGTACCAATCTTTTGACGAGGTCGCTGGAAGTTTAGATGTAGTTATGACCGCGTCATTTGTCCTACAAGGAGATTTTACTGAACATGTTGGTTTCGATCACCGGACGTGGAAAAGATTGATTGGGAAGAATTGTGATCCTGAACTCAATACCAACGGAAAGACTTTATTAGATCTCTGTACAGAAAATGGGCACTCCATTATGAGCACATTTTTTTCCAACACAGAGTATACCTAAGTATACCTGTGACCTCTTTGATTCTGCACGTTCGCGCAAAGAGAGGGGCGGAGCTATCAACTGATCACCACCTAATTGTATGCAACCCGAGACTATCTACGATAAGGAGAACTCAGAAAACTGTTCAGTTCAGTGGGAATTACAGGATAAACTTGGAAATCTTGGCGAATGATGGAATCGGAAACAAATATGCAGTCATTTTTGCATCCAAAGTCAGAAATCTTCCTGAACAAGCTGAGGATTTCGAAATGGAGCGGAGATTAATTTTTTCGACAGTTTCTTCTTCGGTTGCATAATACTGTGAATGAAAGTAAGTCAGTGTGGCGCCAGGTGGCAAATGAACGACGCCCTGCTTTACCCAGGAGGTTTAAAATGCCACTCGAGAAAAGAAGGTGGCTTACAAAACTTGACTTGGAAACAAATTTCTCCTTTTGCGCAGGAAGTATATCAAGGCGCGAAAAACTGCCGCAAAGACAAAAAACATTCAAGGATAAGTCATGGGAGGACTTTGGTGTTAAGCTTGACTCTGACTTTAGAATGGTCAGTAGAGTATTCTAGCGGACCATCCCTCGACATCGTAACAAGAAGCCCTCTTCCACAGTAGCCGTTAAGAACTCGGTTTGTGATATTCTCTTCACAGGGAAGAGCATTCTTGGGAGGTGGTGAGAATACGTTGCTGATCTCCCTAATCCAGTCCCAATAAAATCTTTTAATGAACACAAGGGATGAAAACAAATTTCAGAGGTTGAAGGTTTAGAGGAATTAAAGCGCTTGAATGAGGCAAGAGTGCAAGAGAGGCTGAAAACCGGCCTGAGGTGTTAAAAGCCTTAAATAGAGAAAGGATTCTCTGGTTGACTCACCAGACTTGGACTTCGGAAAGACACCAAAGCAATGGCAATCCAGGCTGATAATTACAGTTTTTAAAAAAGGTGTTAAGAAATAGTGCTACAATTATGGAAGAAGCTCCTTGTTAAGCCTCCCCAAGAAAGTGACTCGAAGGCAGATCTTTGGGAAATGTAGATAATATTTCCAAGAGATGTACGCTTGTTTTGCAGACCTCGAAAAGGCATATGAAGGCATACCGCGAGACATACCATGGAGGGTTTTGCAAGAGTTTGGAACTAATGGCCGTTTCTGGTTGTCATGAAGTCCCTATACGAATGCCCAGCTGTTTGTGTTCAGATGGTGCTTAGTCGAACCTTTCAACCTGGGCTTTGGGCTTCGGCAGAGATGCATATTGTCTCGCCGCTTTTTCACAATTTTTATGAACTAGATCGACATGCACAAGCGGTATGGACGTGGTGTCAGATTTTGTGGGTATTGAACCTGTGAGCTGATATTTGCAGATGGTATGGCGCTACTTGGCTCATCAGGAAGTGATCTCCAGAATGGGTTCGCAGCGGAACGCTGCGAGGCAGGGATGACAAGTAGTGTTGGTCCATTTGAGAAAGTCTTCCCAGAGCACTTTGGGTGTTAGCGGACCATCACTGATACAAGTGGACAAGTTTAAATATCTCGGGTCTGTTTTCACGAGTTAGGTGCAGGCACAATGAAGCTCCAGCTCCAGCCTTCGATCCCATGAAAAAGAGTGGTTGGCAGAAAAAAAAGAGCTCGCTATCTTCGAATCGGTTTTCGTGCCTCTCCTCACCTATGGCCATAGAGGATGGGTAATGACTGAAAGGGTACGATGGTGAACACAAGCAGCTGAAGTGGAGTCCTTCAGAAGGGTCTCTAGAGTGACGTTGACCAGCATGGCGTGCATCTTGGTCGAGCTGCTACTTCTCTGCACAACTCTGGTGCCATGGATACGTAATTACAATGTCATTGAAAAGAGTTCTAAAACGGATTCTTCAAGACAAGCCAACTGACAGGAAACCTTGAGGTAGACCAAGAATAAAATGGTTGCATAATATCCATAGTCTCCAATGGCTATGTTTGGGAATCCGGTAGGAAAGCGTAATGACGATTGCTTCTGATAGGATCTCATGGAGGAGGTGCCTGAGGACTCTACAACCACGACCATCTCTGGAATGAATGGATGGATGGGTGGGTAGATGAAGCCGTAGCCAAGATGGCTCTTTGGAGTTCTGTAAACGCATCTATCAGCACGTGGGTTGTTGTCTTCATCGTTCTTATTCCTTAAACCCTAATCAAAAACCCATTCAACCAGTCCTGTGATCATAAACATTCAAATCGCGATCTTTCTGTCTTATCTACTGATATAATTTATGCTGGGTTACACCAACAATTGTGTCCCTCATGTTAAATACAGTTGAGCGTGGTTTGAGATAATTGGCTGCTATTGAAACAAGGTCAAGCGCCCACATATAAGCTCTTTCTTAGCTTCATGTTTTATCACAATATGGTATATTTCTCTATTCTACGTAATAGCGTTGTAAGATTGACGAGGAATCTGTTATTATCCTTCAATAAATGTTAGCCGCGACAGAATTGAATTCTATTCAGATGATCTGTCAATCATGGAAATATTTCAAAAGCGCTGGAATGGTTTCATGATTAAGAAGTTCACTTGCAATAACGTAACGGCTAGTTTAATCCCACTGTTAGCCTAATTTTGAATCAACCCAAGAACTGCAAGTGAAATGGAGTGAATGGGAACAATGGGAAAGTCCGTTGGATTGTATCCGATCTAGGGAAACGGATCCAACCTGTTGTTCAGTATAACAATATCGCCTGACACATTGAGACCCTTTTGTTAAGTCCACACTGTTGTGTGTATGTGTGTATTATATTTAGCTTATAGAAAAGTAACTCCAGTAACTAAATATAGCGTCTGGCTTCTCACTAATATCAGACGACATCAAATACAAGAAAATATCAGACTTAAAGAAGGTGGTTGATTGGTTGATCGATAAATCTCTTGTAATGATTGTCCCAGTTCTTTGAATTCTGAGTTCAAATTTCATTGAGGTCATCTTTGCCTTTCATCCTTTCGGGGTCGATAAATAATGTGCCAGTCAAGTACTGGGTTCGATTCTATTCTATTCTATTCACATTTTAGGTGAGCTGGCGGAAACGTTACCACGACGGGCGAAAAGCTTAGCGGTATATCGCCTGTCTTTACGTTCTGAGTTCAAATTCCGCCAAGGTCAACTTTGCCTTTCATCCTTTCGGGGTCGATAAATTAAGTACCAGTTATGTACTGGGGTTGATGTAATCGACTTAATCCGTTTGTCTGTCCTTGTTTGTCCCCTCTGTATGTAGCCCCTTGTGGGTAGTAATGAAATAAGAATAGACTACACTGTGAGTGGACCATGGGAAATCCCTCACAATGACCGTCTCCTCAATAAGTGAAAAATAGTTGACCGAGGTCCTAGTGTGCTACAAAGTTCACAAAAAGGAGCTCATTGATGGCCAAGGACCGATGTGCAGGACGGCACATAACGTTTTTCTTTTTTTCCTTTAACTTGTTTCAGTCATTAGACTGCGGCCATGCTGGAGCACCGCCTTGAGGAATTTTATACCTTAGGAATAAGAACCCAGGTTTGTGATTATGCCCCTTTCTAGTGCGCTTTATACACACACACACACACACACACACACACACACATTGGTTATAGAACATGAATAACGAGGATAATCAAACCTCAGAGTCAGCTCAAGATATGGCTAAATACACAGAGAAAATGAAAACTCGGAGTCTCCAAGGATCATGGCGCAGAAGTAAAGTTTCCCAGGTAGACTCTAAAAATCAAAAGTGCTACTATTTTAGCGCATAGATGTAATGCTGAAGGCAACAGCTGTCCAAAATTATTGCGTTCGCCATACGATGGTAATTGAAACCTGGAGTAGATGTTTTGGCCATAAATGAAACAATTTATCACAATTTTAAAGAAGACGTTAACGTTATGTCAATGAAGATAGCCATAAAGAAACATAAGACTACAAGGTAAAACATATTAGTCGATATTGGAACAAATAAGAGGATATATAAAAAAAAAAGGTAAGGACTTAAAGATCGAACAGAGTGACATTAAGAATTTATAACTACCCAGACATAAAAAGACTGATTGCTCCATAAAATACCTTCTTTCTCAAAAGAAGCGAAATGATTGGAGTAGAATTACTTAAAATCCTATATATTAAAAAAAAATGATCAATCAGGGATTAATGCCGCGGAATTAAATGTGATATAATTGAAGATTAAACTGTAACAGATGCAAAGCTACCTGAAATAAAGAGGTTTTAAACAAAAGTACTTCGTCCAATCAAGGATGTGGTTGATCTTTATGATATCAGATAGTAAATGACCTCACTTCAAAACGGTTTTTGTTTTTATTTTATTATCCTCTGCATTGCACATCTACGATAGAGACAGCAAATTTGATAATTAGGTAAAATAAAGCAAGACGAACTATTTCTTTTAAGTTAGCTAGCAATCTGTACTGGAGAGGCAACTTCGAAGAGACACAACACATATCGTGTATAAACGTTAGGGAAGACAAATCACAAATAATAAAAAGATACCGATTTGGACAACGAATGAAATTTACCTCATTTAATCAGTGGGACTCAAATGAAATTCAAATATGAACGTCTTAGTACCTCACCAGCTGTAAGACATTTGATGGAGTTCTAATTGTTCATAAGATTTGGTTTATGGAGGAAATGATGTATACACAATCGTCTATGTGTGTGTGTGTGTGAAAAAAAAGAGAGACCGAGAGAGAGAGAGCGAGAGAGAGAGGG